>NC_064265.1:20947719-21250219 GCF_003254725.2 Canis lupus dingo
AGATTTTTAACTATTATTAAGGTTGATCTGATTGTGATTTTCAGTCTCTGTGAGCTTTTAGTAATTCTGCCTGGAAATCTTCCCTCTTTGATCATAGTATGTGACAAAGTGGCACCTGATTGTAATAGTGTGAATACCACATTGAACTTCACTATGAGTGTTACATTCTTGTAGGTTATAGCTTTCTGCCTCATAAATCACAGCAAAGATAGTTAAAATCTAGGAAGTATATGTACAATACATTGTATATAGGGTTCCCATTTCCTAAGAAAGAAAACTTTTTATTTTTCATATTTCTCCTTGTTTATGGTCAAAATTCTGTTAAACATCATGATTCATCAATGTAGACTTACCACATTGATCCTTGATGACATGGAATCCTAGGTGTGAAAAGCAAAAGGGAGCTTTGGAGATTATGCAGCAATTTTTGTTGTTTCACACAGGGGCATATCCAGGCTCAGAAGCTGGGTCTCAGCCTAGACCTAATTACCAGTAGAAGCAAGAGAAAAATTTAAGTTAGATATTACTAGCAAATACAAGTTGTATTGCTTATATTTAGTGAAGGCTGTCAGAACACCAAGAAATTGTGGACAGAAAAATTGTGATGAGTACTAAGTGACTATATGTGAATATGAATGTGGGCTCTATTGTCAGACTGATTTGGGTTCAAATTCCATACTTTATTGCTGGGTATTTTGGGCAAGTTCTTTGTCTTGGGACTTCTACTTCCCCAATCATAAGAAAAGGGAATAAGAAAGTATTAAATAAGTGTTTTCCTAAGCAAAAGAGTTAGAAAGTGAATGTTCCATATTAAGTTTGCAGTAAGTTTTAGTTGCCCATTGTATAATTATTAGTAGTAGTAGTAGTAGTAGTAATAGTGATATCCTTATTATTAGTATCATACTTCCCTGCACTGTTGGTTTTTGTAGTGTTCAGAGTATATGATATTCTATAATTGAGTCTGTTTTCACTGAAGATAAAATTAGTTAGGTTATTTGTTTATGGAATTTAAGAAACAGAACAGATGAACATAGGAGAAGGGAAGGAAAAATAAGACAAAAACAGGATGACAAACCATAAGAGACCCTTAACTATAGGAAACAAACTGAGGATTGCTGGAGGGGAGGTGCATGGGGGATATGGGGTACCTGGGTAATAGGCATTAAGAAGAACACTTAATGTAATTGAGCACTGGGTGCTATATACAACTGATGAATCACTAAATTGTACCCCTGAAACTAATAATACACTATATGTTAATTAAGTTGAGTTTGAATAAACAATTTAAAAAAAGGTTATGTGGGTCCTTAAGACCCTAATAAAAATACAGGGCAATCCAAGCCAGTATGGCCACAATGGAAGCAGCCCTGAAAGTTACCTTTGCTATCTCAAATGATATTAAATACTTCCAGATCACCCATACATCCATCAGTTCATCCATCTATCCATCCATTCACCTACTGAGTTATTGTTGTGAGTTCTATGTGCCAGGCCTCAAATTCATGTTAGAGAAAGAACTCTTAAGTGCTAGAGGAACATTCTTACTGTCCTCAGCATTTTCCACCTCTTCTTGGTCTTTAATGGAGACAAGGGAAGAGAGTTGCTGTTGGAAGTGAAAGAATGTCTGTAAGAGGATTTCTGTTTGGATTGTAGAAGGTGGGTTGTGATCCCAGGCCTAGCTCAGGAAGGCATACTTCATGTTATGACTGTCTCAGAAGGAAGATGTACCTTGATAGCTCTTGATGTCACATACTTATACACCAATTCAATCTGGCAGAAACAAGTTGTCTATACAGAAAATAGACAAGTTATTTTTTATATATCCCAAAGGCATTTATCCTGACTCTATCTATTAAAGTGATCATGAGTGATGGTACAAAGAATCCTGGGAAAAATCTGCAGCACTGTAGAACTACACATTTTCATGAACTGCAGTCTTCTTTTCATTAAACTTCTCCCTCCATTTTTTACTCCCTTCAAAGATACATACATACATACATACTTTAGGGAGACATTGGGATTACAGCCTTCTACTCCAAAAACCCACCATTGATTGAACACCTACTATATGTCAGATACTATGTTGAACTTTCTGCATGCCTGACCACTCAGCAGGTAGACAACAATTATAAGAAACTATAGAGAATTGAAATGGAAACAGGAAAATTTGGACCTTGAGCCAAATCTGCAACTGTATCTATTTCTTAAAAATGAAAGAGGAAAAAGTACAAGAAGATGATGGATGATTGCTTGCCTTAGAGAACTCCCTAAAAAGAGAGTGAACGCTTTTGCACTCTGGGTCTGTTGTTAGACTGTCTGAGGTTGCAGTTCATTTTAGGTTTTCTTTTCTGATGAGACTGTAAGTTATAAAGTGAGTGGAGGGGGCTACTTGGTGAAGGCAGCGACTTGTAGTAGTCTGCTTATAAACCTGAAAGTGTTGTGTTTTCTGCAGAACTGTGGTAAAGGAGGTTTCCTGTGAGAAGAAAGGGGAGGACATTTTAGAATATAAATTGCTAAGAGGCATTCCCTTTTAAGCTGTTGCCGGCATGCAAGTTATAATCTTGGGCGTGAAATGTCAATTCTCCAGGGTGATAACTCTGAGCTCGAGTTCAGGAAAAGAGGAGGGTAAAAGAAACTTGCAACCTCACCGAGAATTATTATACCATTCAAGTCACCAGTAAAAGGTATATCTCAAAAAGAAGGGGCTGTCTAGTGTAGTTCCCATACTTGTTCAAACATAGAGCAGAGAAACATAGAGCACAGCTAAAGTGGCTGAGGTTTTATTGTGTGGAGGAAGCAGTTTCTGTTAATTACTTGATAGCAGTGCATACATGAGTTACTTTTATGTTCAGATTTTAACACGCAGACCCTAAGTGAAAAATAAATGAAGAGAAAACCAACACATGTTTTTCTGTACATTGCGTTGATTGAAGGTTCATTAGATGGTGTTTAGAGTTTGGGAAAGGATCTACATCCCCCTTCAACATCCAGAGGAAAGAATCTTTATCAGTACCTATCTTTACTCTCCTCTACCCAGAGTAGTCGATGTGCCTGTATATGTATTAGCAGCTTTGCTGGGTGCAAAATGCCAAGGAAAGTTACCTGTAATCAGTTGGTACAGTCCTTCCAGAAGAGCATAACATAATGGTACTGAATCCACAGTTCCAAACACTGGGAGCTGTTCTATTCTTCACTTACACCTCGGATTTTTCCTTCCTTTGGAGATTGTGTTCTCAAAAAAATGCAAGGATATAATGGCCGGTTGTAGGCCATGAAACTGGAGTATATTTAGGTTGAAATGTAAGTATGCACACCTAAGAAGAGCCTAACTAAGTTTTGTTTTTATCTCTGTTTACCACTGCTATTGTTTTTTTTTTTAAAAAAAGGAGAAATAGCAAAAAATAAAAATAAAAGGAGAAATAGCATTGTGCCTTAATTTCTGGATTTGAACCTCTACCTTCTAGTGTTTTTGGTAAGGATCAAACAAGATGAAATGGGAAAATAAAAGGGGTGTTCTTGGAAGATGACTGCTCCTTTTCTTAAAATCCTATTTCCAATCTGTCTTTCTTAGGTAAGCCCAGTGACCACTGGGGCTGCAAATGACATTTTAATCCTGTGGGAGTTGTAGTAGGTCTGAGGAATAGGGAGTTTCTTTGCTTTCACGGGATGAGATCTTGAAGACCAGCATCAGAGGGAATTATAATGAGGATCAGATGTGTGAAGTCTTGGGAGAACCATAGACCTCACATGTACACATAAATATATACACATATACACCCCTGGTAGGAGGTCAGCAATAGCAGTGTGTGTATGGCTGTTTTCTGGTGCTCAGGAGGCCAGAAAAGAACCTATTGGGTGGATGGAGTCCTCTGCTCCTGAAGCTGAGAGAGTGCATATAGGCCAGGTACCAGGTAAAGAGTTCCTTGTCATGCCCCTTCTATTCCTTGAGTTTCTGAGAACACTTAGCTGTCTGTTTACAGGGCTTAGGGTACTGCAGGAATCCAACCTTAGACTCCATGGAAAAATAAAATTAAAGGTGCCAGAATCTATAAAAACGAAGATTAGTCAGATCAAACCAATTCACATCCAGTGAAAGAGACTAGAGGAGACAAATGCCACCTTGAAAAACTTAAAGTATTCAAGGTAATATAAGTTTTGTGGAGTTAAAAACAACTTCTGTGCCCAAGTTCTTGGTTTAATTGAAAGAGAGGAAGGTCAGAGTTGAGACTGAATTTGTGATCTAGGAAAAATAGGGATAAATATCTTAAGGCACAGAACAAAAACATAAAGAGAAATTAGGATGAAAAAAATCAGAGACATGGATGACTGAACCTGGACCTCTAAATGCACATATAATTTAAGAAGATTTCTCTGAAAGATAGGAGTCCACAATGAAAGAGCATATTGAAGTCAAGGGAATACTGATGAGAAAAAGATACATCAGTAAACCTGGAGAATGCCTGAGCTTGAAGGATAAAGAATTCTGACGAACTTCCTATTGGAAAGATCAAGTTATGCATGGAGTAATATTCTGAATTATTTTCCCTAGTTCTAATCTGCAATATTGGAACCTAGAAAACAGTAGTATGGTTCCTAGATACCGAGAGTATAGAATTTCAATCTGTAAATTTCTTCCCCCTGAAATCATAATTCACCTGGAAGGTCAACAGTTCAATTAAGATTTAAAAAAATACTCAAGGCTATATCCCTAAGAAAAACAAAATGGTCTAGAAGAGATTCTAAGTGGATAAGTGAAAGAGAAAAGAGAACTTTAAGCCAGGGAAATATGAAATGAAGTGAAAATTGTGAACAATGAATCTGAGAATGTGTACTTGTTTGTATGTTTAACTGGATGATAGACGATAATACATGATATTTAGCATTGTGTGATAAAGATACTAAATGAAAGTGACACACGACAATGGAAAAATGATTAATTCTTAGTAAACACTAGAGTTTGAAATGGGAGGAAAAGACAAGTAATGCAAAATGGTCCAAATTCTTCCTCAATTTTGATGGGGATAATCAGGGAGGGAAATGGACCTATGCTAAATGGGTAATTTTACAGAAAAGTAGAAAATGATAGAGCATTTTATTGGAGGGAAATGGTTATTTTTATTTAAAATAAATGTAGAAGAATAGGTTTCTGGTAATAGAGAAAAGATAAGCTAATCATTAAGGAATTGGAAAAATCCATTAGTAAAATTTTCAAATGAACATAGGAAAAGAGCAAATAGCAGAAACAACAGAAAACAATAAATAGAATTTTACTCCTTTATTTTCATTTTATGACAGTGACTTCATTAAATATGAAAGGTGAATTTTCTGGGTAAGTGTCAAACTGATTTAAAAATACAGTTAACTACTATTTATAAGAAAAACACAAGATTTAAAAATAGCAATTGGAAGAAAATAGGAAGAAAAGAAGAAAAATGAAAGCATAAAAAGCAAAAGGAGTATTAGGCAATGTAGAATTTAAGGTTAAAAGCACTAAAAAAGTCATGAGGGGCAATAATTAAAGGCACAGTTTAGGAAAGTCCTAAACCAGTCAGGAAGTGACATATGAACAATTGAATAGCTTTAATACAGATAAAGCAAAATTTTATAGGAGAAAAAATTGATAAGAATATAAATATAATGGGTTAATTCAATATCTTTTTTGAATTGCATATATCTTACACACAAAAAATATAATAGATAAATGTAAAAGATCTCCTTTTAATTGTATCTTTCAAAAGAATTCATTGTCTTCTACATATTCATAAAATATTTATAAAAATTGATCATGTGGGGATTCCTGGGTGGCTCAGGGGTTTGGCACCTGCCTTCGGCCTGGGGCGTGATCCTGGAGTCCTGGGATCGAGTCCTACATCGAGCTCTCTGCATGGAGCCTGCTTCTCCCTCTGCCTGTGTCTCTGCCCCCGCCCCCCATCTCCTATGAGTAAATAAGATCTTAAAAAAGAATTGATCATGTACTTGGCCCAAAGAAATCTTTCTATGAAGTATATATTTTACATTTTCTGTAAAACTATTTTATATTTTCTGATCAAAACACAACAAATGTTAGAAAGCAAAAATATATTAAAAATTGGGAATAAATGACATGAAGGTTATCCCCAGATATTAAATGTGTAACAACTACAGCATGCCTTTCTAAACAAAAGTTGGATAAAACTGGGAATCAAAAATGCGTAGTGTATAGAAAGCAATGATTACTGGAAACATGACACAGCCAAAGTTGTACTCAGAACAAAAGTGTCGCCTTGAATGTTTTTAATGTTGAAGAGAGATGAAAATTAAAGAAATTTAACTTACTATCAATTTTAAAAGATAAGAAAAAGATCAGAAGGCAAAGGGAATTAATCAATAAAGGAAAAAATGAAAGTATGGGGGAAAACCCACAATACAGGGAAGGATAAGTGAGTCTCATTGCTAAATTTTGAAGCAACAAACTAGTTAAACCAATCATAAGTTTACAGGAAAAATTGAGAAAGCAAAAATAGAAAAACATGAACCAGAAAGGAATAAGGATTCAGAGAGCAATTGGAAAAATCTTAAGAGCTGACTACAAAGTTTTCAGTGGCAATTTTGATAAAGTAGACAATAACATCCCTTCCTAGAAAATTATAAATTACCAAATGGTCCCAAGAAAAAGTAGAGAACTAAATAATTGATGAAAGGTGAGAGAAAGTATGAGATGAAGCATTGGAAAAAATCACTAGTTTTGATTTCAAAGATAAGTTGCATCTAATCTTTAAAAATAGCTTGTTCCAATTTTATTTAAGGTAATCCCCTAGTATAAACCAGAAATTCCCATTTTATTCATGAAGATAGCATCATATTCGTAGTGAAACCTGATAAGGAAACAAGTTTAAGGAAAAAAACTTAAACCTGTACTCACAAATATAAAGATGGATCTTCTGAAAAAAATATCTGCATAGAATCTAATTATAGATGAGAGTTTCAAGTATTATCGCCAGGCAGTGCTAATATAGGAAAAGAGTGGCTTCTGATTTTAGGAAAGTTACCATCATAATCCTATTGAATACATAATTATACCAAAACTGCTGAACAAATATTTAATATCTAGCAGCCATTTCTATTAAAATTAATTGCAAGAGTATTAGAAGGAAACCAAATGTAATGAGAATCTATTTACCAAAAATGAATAGCAAATATTATCCTAAATGTTAAAACAATTAAACAGAACATTAAAATAAAGTCAGGCGTAGATAGGGAAACTTTTAATTCAATATTAGAGGTTTAAGAAAATGAAGCAAGACAAGAAATGATTTGATAAAAACACTGAAAAAGAAAAGATTATGATTTGCTAAGATTTTGATCGATATAACATTATATCCTTTACTAAGATTTGATTGTGTTTTTAGAAAACCAAAGAGTATAACACAACTAGAACAAATAAATAACATTGGTAAGGTGGCAATAAGCCCATTTTCTCTATCCTAGCAAGTAGCATCTAGAAATAGTCTTGGGATACTCTTTATGATGACAAATCCTACAAAGAAACACAAAGGATTTCCATGAAGAAAATCATAAAAACTAATGTGAGGATATAAGTCAAGAGTTAAATGGCAAAATGTTTTCTTGGATGATAAAAATAGAATATGAATTGTAATTCTCTCAAATGAACACATAAATTCAATGCATTTGCACTTAGAATTACAACAAAGTTGTTTTGGGGAAATGCCCAAGTACAGTCATACACATTATTTTGTATGTATGCCATATATATTTACAGAGTATGCACATACATAAACACACAAACATGCATATAGATAAGTATGTAAGCAAATATGTATACATAAGTGTACATCTGCATATACATATATACTACATGTATATGGATATACATGTGCATATATATAAGGATATACATATGTATTTGTATACATTTATAAACATGTATTTTATATATGTGAAAAGATACACAGAAAGTGAGATGGACCTTGAATTCCAAGATACTAAAATACATTGTCAAGTCTCATCATTATGAAATTGGCATAGGAATGAAAAGTAAATGCATGAAACAAAAGAGATTCTAGAAATAGATCTTAGTCATATGTAAGAATATATGTATGACAAAGGTAATAATTTAGTGGGAAAGGATAAATTATTAAACTGTGCTGACCCTATGTCCTATGTATATGGAAAAAAATAATACTAGATTCTAATCTTACATTATATACAAAAATAAGTTCCAGATGGATTAAATAAAGGTCTGATTTTCCTGAACCATTTAAGAGAAAGTAGCAGACAAGATATCTTTTTACCCCTAAATACTTCAGTTTGTATCTACTAGAAACCATCACAGTACAATCAAAATCACAACCAAGGGATCCCTGGGTGTTGCAGCGGTTTAGCGCCTGCCTTTGGCCCAGGGTGCGATCCTGGAGACCCGGGATCGAATCCCATGTCGGGCTCCCAGTGCATGGAGCCTGCTTCTCCCTCTGCCTGTGTCTCTGCCTCTCTATTTCTCTCTGTGTGACTATCATAAATAAAAAAAAAAAAAATCACAACTAAGATCAGGAAATTACAATAAATGCAATATTATCTACAATATTAGAAAATTCAAATTTTACCAATTGTCCCGCTAATGTTAAATGAAAAGAGAGTAGTACTTTTTTTTGTTTGTTTGTTTGTTTTTTGTTTTTTTTGTTGTTTTGTACTTTGTTTTTTCTAGTCCAGGATCCATCTCAGGATATCCTATTGAATTTAGTTGTTCTTTCTCTTTATTTTAATCTGGGTAAGCCTTTAACTTTTGGGGCAATTCTAATTAAAAAGTTTTTGGCTTTTATAACCCTGATGTTTTGTTTTTATTTTTGTTTTTTAAGATTTTATTTACTTATCCATGAGAGACACAGAGAGAGAGGCAGAGATATAGGTAGAGGTAGAAGCAGGCTCTCTGGGAGGAGCCTGATGCGAAACTCAATCCCAGGACCCCAGGATCAAGCCCTGAGCCGAAGGCAGACCCTCAACCACTGAGCCACTCAGGTGCCCCAACCATGATGTTTTTGATGAATATAGAACTTATTCTGTAGATTGACCCTCAGTTTGATTTGACATAACTGAAAAAATTCTTAACCATGCTTTTGATTGCTGTATTCTAGAATGAATTTCAAACAGTGGCTATTCTACTGGTTTGAGGCTGCTCTGTGGCAATAGTGGTATGGACCTCAAGTTAAGGAGTTTACCATACAAAGCCACTTGCTAATGACAATAAGACCTCCTGATATCAGCCACAGCCAATAGAAGAAAATCCATCATTTCCATATTACTTAGAAATTTTAGATTCCTTGTACTCTTCTTAGATTCACACTGTTTATAAATGACCAGAATAACTTTTGCCCACTTGTTGGTCATAAAGGTGATTATATGTGAGGCAATACCCTTATGAAAACCTTTGTCAACTTTGTAATGAAATTTGATACCTAGCTTAATCAGGCCCTGATAACAAGTTAAAAGTACACAAGTAGAAAGGAAAAGTAGTTGGTTTTGTATTTCTGCTTAATTCTGATTTTTTTTTTTTTTTTTTGAATTGGCGAGTAGTAGCTGTCTTCATTGTACACACTGTTATTTAGTCAGCTGGCAACAGTGTTTTATTTTGGGTAAATTCTTTCAACCTTCAGCCACTCTTCTAGCACCTTAAAGACTGTCAGTTTTTCAACTGGTCTGAACCGGTCTTTAATACGTGTAATTTAATTTCCTGCCTTTTTCTTTGCAAAATGCTAACATGGTAAAATTTATCGAATGTCTTATAAACTGGTTGCCTGGTTGCTGTGGACAGGCCAAGTGAAATAAGCACTGCCCAGGAAACCAGAGCCCTGTTCCCACCTCCCCCCCACCCCCACTTTTCAATTAGTGTAGTTTAGAAATTAGGACTTGTGATATTTCCTAGATAAGACCTTGCTTCTATACTTTAACATTCATCTGACTTTGGGCATATAAAAAAAATATTTTTAAGCTTTTATTTATTTATTTTAGAGAAAACAGGAAGTGGGGCAGGGGGCGGCGGAAGAACAGAGAGGAAGGGAAAAGGAAAATAAATTTGCCCAAGGAGAATTGCGCTGAGTGCGGAGCCTAAGGGGGGGGCGGGGCTCGATCTCACAACCCTAAGATCAGGACAGGAGCCAAAATCAAAAGTCTGAAGATTAACTATCTGAGCCACTCAGATGCCCTGTGACTTTGGGCAATTTAATTAATACCACCATATCTAAACTTTCTCACCAAACAACAGTAATGTTGAGATTTCATGGGTACTCCATTTAATGTGTGGAAGAAATTAAATAATGATGCATGGTACATAGCATCCATATAATAACATTTAGTAAATATTGATCATTGTTATAACCAGTTATGTCACTTCAGTAAATCATGTAAGTGAATGCTATAGTTATGTATTGATGTGTAACTATACGAAACCTACAGGTTTAAAACAAATAATTTTATATTTATGACTTTGTGCCAGAACTCAGTCAGGGCTTGGCTGGGCATGGTATCACCTGATGTTATTCAATCATTTATAACTGATAGCTTAGTGTTGGTTTTGGATAGTCCAAGAAAGCAACTTTTGTTTGGGGTCACAATTGTCTGGTGGCTCGAGAGGGACAGCTGCAGAACTTTGGTATCAATTTGGTCTCCTTCCCCATGTAATTTCTGGTCTTTTCCATCTGGTTTCTCTGGCAAGATAGACAACTTACATAGCAACTCAGGACTTCAACAAAAAAAGTATTCCAATATACCAAAGAAGAGCGGGAAGGCTTTTTACATCACAGCTTGAGAAATTAGTGTCACATGTGCTACATCCTTTTGGTATTACAGACTGGCTCATATTCAATGTGAAAAGGGACTAATTAAGTGCACTGGGAGGCATGATCCATTGTGAGCTTATTTTGGAAACAAGCTACAACAGTGAATAATTGTGGCTCCTCCAGGAGTATTCCTTCGTATCTGTGGGTAGACCATGCACTAGTTGGGTATGTATTCAAGATGTGTTACTGCAAAAATGCTTAAAAAATAATTATAGACTTATACAGAGTAGTTTGAAATTTTCTGAGATATCATTTTTGGCATGATACTGGCCTGGGAGATCCCAAGAAAACATAACTAAGAGCAGACTCTTCTTTAGACTTAATATTTCCTAATTTTCAATTTCTTCTAATTGAAATTATTTGAGGATTTCAAGTACATTACTTGGCTGTTGCTCAGATTGCACTATATAAAGAGCCATCCCTTAATCTGAGGTTTATAATAGTATTTATTTCCTTTTCTCATATCTGTGAGCCTAGCTGTGACTTATCTGGTGTTGGCTGAGATTATTTGGAGTCAGCTGTACTAAGCTTCATGCTGTGGGTGGGTCCGGGTATTTTCCACTTGTGTTCTCATTCTGGAATGATGATACAGTTCCATTCTGAACTTAGGATAACATTTAGGAGTTCTAGAGGCCAAAAAAAAGGAGAACGTGCAAGAACATCTAAAACTTCTGTTTATGCCATGTCTGCTTAAATTCCATGAGACAAGTCAAACCACATGCGTAAGCCCAAAGTCAATAAAGCTGGAAAGTTGATTCTACCTACAGTGGGTAGGGTGGGGGGTGAGGGGTGGCAGGAAGGAATTATTGTGAACAAGTAATACTCTCTACCACAGAGTCTAGGCAAAGTAGAATAAGAATTGTTCTCCTGGGCATTAATACTGAAAGGGTTGACAATTTTCCATTCATGAATTTGTCTCCCACATGGTAAATGAGAACATCTACCTTATAAGTTATTTTTTTCTGTGTGTGTGCTCAAAATTCAATCCAGAGCATCAGATTTTAATTGTGTAATATATAGAAATTGCTTCCCTATTTTGGGGCTTTTTGTTATTTATATTCATACTGTGTTTATGAAGCACCAGTGCTGTATTCAGCTATTGACAATGCATAAGAAATTGGTCTCTGCCCCGAGGAATTTATTTCAGAGCAATTCAAGCTGTTTAAATCAGTGTCAGGCTCTCAACTTTGAACAGACAGCTGTGGAGAAGAGATAAGCTTTTGAAGAAGCAGCAGAAATGGTGTTTATATAGGGATGAAAGTGGGAAAGATGATAGGCAACCAAGAAAGGAAGAGTTTATCCAAACTTGCAAAAGGAATGATAGAGAAGGCAAAAACCTTCAGGTTCAGGTGATGAAACAGACAAAGGTGAAGCTCCAGTTCAACTTTATCCTCCGCATTTTCAGAAATCCTGAAGAATTTAGATGTCAACCGGATTTATTATTTGACAAAACTACTTCTTGAAGACTTGAAGTTTATCATCTCTTTATCACATACTTGTTTTGTGCTGATAACATGGAGTAGTTCTTGAATGTGGTGAATTTTTCAGTCCCTGTGGATATGCTATAAACAGAAAGATTGATATACCCTGATGATACTCCAACTCAAGTTAGCACTTGACTTTAGGCTGAAACAGAAACTTCTAATATGTTGTAATTTAAGGGTTTCCACAGACATTTATACCGTCAACAAAATTTTTACAACTAAACTCACCATGTACCTGATAATACTAAATTACCACCTGACAATTGTTCTGTATTATAGAAATTAAAAATGACAAGACTATGGATGTCATAGATACAGTAGCTCATAGGATGGCCACATGACAGAAGATTCGATAGGAAGATCCAGATTGGCAGAAGAACTGCTCCCCCTACCCCTCAATCCCCTTGCCACCATGAGCTATCTACTCAGTTTTTGCAACCTCCCCTCTAGCCTCTGTAATGAGCATTTGTTTTGGGGCTGCAAAGAATCCATTAACTTTTTTTTTTCTTTAAGATTTATTTATTTTAGAGAGCACGTGAGTGAGCATGAGGGTAAGGGAGGGGCAGAGGGAGACGGAAAGAGAACTCAAGCAGACTCTGTACTGAGTAGTGAAACTCTATGTGGGACACAATCTCACAATCCTAAAATCATGACCGAACTGGAAATGAAGAGTCAGACCCTCAACCAACTAAGCTGCCCAGGTGTCCCTTTACCCTTTATATCCTCCTATCATTGTCTTCAGGTAAATTCTCCCTCCCACATGGTGGGTTATATTTACTGGTCTAAATAAAGATACTCTGTTTTGGTACTGTGGTGTGTTAGTCTTTTGCTGTGTCAACTTGTCTACCCTATTGTCCCCAGCTATTTAATGAAACATTAACCTAGGTGTTGCTGTGAATATATTTTATAGATGTTATCAAAATCCATACTCCGTTGACTTTAAGGAGATTACCTTCAATAATCTGGGTGGGTCTAGTTCAATCAGTTGAAAGACCTTAACAACAGAGTTGAGGCTTCCCTTGAGAAGAAGAAATTCTGCTTCTGAGTAGCTGCTTCAGACTGTGCCTGAGAATTTAATCCCACCCTTCCTGATAGCCTGAGGAGTTTGGACTTACCTAGCTAGCACCCTTAACCTTGTAAATCAATTCTTTGATCTAATATAGATTTCCTATTGGTTCTTCTTTTCTGGATTAACCCAGACTGATACACCTTTCCATTTCTGCTTTCTCACAAATGACTGTTAAGGGATGCCTAGTAGTGCTTAGTTTCCTCCTCACCAGATCTCTGCTTTCACTGCCATAATAGACCTGAGGGTGGACATGAAGCTAAGCTTAACCAGCTTGTGACTTAGACTGCTTTTCTTTTAGTCCCTGGAGGAGAATAACACCTCCAGAGACTAATACCCTGATATTTTGAAGTTTTTTCTTTCTAATAAAACTGTCCTAACAAGATCCTTCAGTAGTTTCTTTTCCCCTTATTTTTGCTTTATTTCCAATCCTGATTCATAGCTATTGTATTCTATAAATAAATTTTTCCTTTTGCTTGGCCACAGCAAAACAAAGTGAAACAAAAAACTACCTTACCCATTTCTGTCACTTGGAACAAGAACAGAAAACCTAAACTGGCACAACCCCTGAGCACTTTGACAGATTTAAATAAAACTTACTTTGCATTCAAACCCGAGCTCCTAGAGTTATGTCCAGAGAACCCCTGAAAGGGCCTATAATCAAGTTGGTTGGCTTTTCTTTTGCATTAAGGTACAGGGTGGGGAAACTATTAAAACATTGGCAGGAGTAATAACTTTAAGCTATTATCCACTACATACATTTTAGTTCAACTTAGCCTATTCATTGAGACAAGCATGTGTGGAAATCCAGGTGAATGAGGGAAAACAGCATGTGGATTGTGTTACAAGAGATGATAGGAAAGGATCAGAACATGAAATAAAACCTGAAATGTGTCAAAAGGTAGAACCTTATAATAGAGGATGGTGGTGTAGAAGTAGGTGTTGAATAGAAGATGGAGAAATAGGGTGGTGGAGGGGAATGGGATTGCCACACCATTATAATGACAGCTATGCTTACTCTATGGTAGGCAGGATAATGGCCCCTAAGAGGTCTATATACTAATCCCTGGAACTTTTGAATATGTTATCTTACATGTTGAAGAGGAATTAGGTTGGAGCTGGAGTTAAGGTTGCTAATTGGCTGGCCTTAATGGTAGCTGGTATTATCCATCCACCTTAAGTGTAATCAAATGGGATTTTTAAAAGTAGGAGTCAGAAGAGCTGATGTCAGGGGTGAGATGTGGGAAAGACTTGACCAGTTATTGTGGGTTTGGAGATGAAACAGTTTTGTAAGCCAAAGAACACAATGTAGCCTCTAGAAGCTGAAAAGTCAGGAGACAATTGATTATCTAGAATGTCCAGAAGGAATTCTTCCCTATGGACACCTTGATTTAGCCCAGTGAGACCTGCAGCACATTTCTGATTTACAGGCCTGCAGGACAATGAATTTGTGCTGTGTTAATGTGGATTATTTGTTCTAGTAGAAACAGAAAACTATTAGATCCTCTAACTCAGAAACACAGAAAAAAATACAATTTAGTCATGACCTAAGATGGTCTGTACAGAAAGGTACAGATCATCTTACTTGCCCTAACATTTACTGGCAATGTGACCCTTTGCAATTACTTAATTTCCTTAAACTTCAATATTACCATCTCTGAAGTGAGCAGAAGTCACATACTTTTCAGGTGTTCCTGCCTTCCTGCCTTTAGTTCTTGCTATGTGAACTCTTCCTAGCTCTGACTGAGGCTGAGATTCAGAGGTGGGATGGGGTGTCACTGAGGGGCAAGGAATTGACTTCAGCAGTCTAGGAAGTAGAGGATAAAGGAAAAACTGATGTTGGCAGAATGTCAGGTCAACATAGGTTCAGGAAGAGAAGGGAATTAGTGACATGAAACCCGAAGTGGTAGGGCACAGAGGCAACAGCTAGTTTTGAGCAGAGGGCTAGCACTTGGTCTTGGTGAGATAGAAGAGGTAAGTTCAGGAGAGCAGATGCTGGAGGAGTCAAAGAGGCAAGGGTTAGCAGGCTTGAAATAATTGTGTGTGGGTGGGTGATCTCTAAGGAGCCCTAGAGAGTTTATACATCTAATGGTAGCTCAGTAAATACTGATTAGGTTTTTTAAATCCTATTTTGGAAGAGTACAGGCATTATTCCTTGGAATAAGTTTCCCCCCTTTCTCTCACCATTTTTTAAAAGATTTTATTTATTTATTCACAAGGGACATAGATAAAGAGGCAGAGACACAGGCAGAGTGAGAAGCAGGCTCCCTGTGTGGAGCCTGATGCAGGATTCAATCCCAAGACCCTGGGACCACACCCTGAGCCAAAGGCAGACGTCTACTCAACCACTGAGCCACCCAGGCATCCCTTCTCCCACCATTATACACATGGCTTATATGCATGATCTCTCCTATTTCTTTGAGCTGTTCTTTTTTCTTTATACTCTTTGTTCTTCAGATCATATAATCTATATTGATCCACAAGTTTGCTGATTCCTTCTTCTGCCAACTTACATGCACTGTGGAGCCCTTTCAGTGGATTTTTAATTTTGATTCTGTACTTTTCCACCTCTTCCATTTGGTTCTTTTAAATAACTTTTTATTGATCTTCTCTATTTTGAAGGGATCTTGCTATAACTTTATTTAAAGCATGATTTCATTTAGTTTGTTAAACATCTTTTTAATGCCTGCTTTGAAGTCTTTAGCCGCTAAACTCACCATCTAGATCTCTTTAAAGGCAGTTCTTACTGCCTGTTTTTTTTTTTCCTCCTGCATATGGGTTACACATTTCTGTTAATTTAGGTTTCATAATTTTTGGTTGAAAACTGGACATTTTAGATACTGTAGAAATTCTTGATACTTATTCCCTCAGGAGTTACTATTTCGTTTGCCTGGTCATAGGTTTGCTTGGTTACTGGTTTGTGTTTAGTAACCTGGCTGAAAAAATCCACCATTCTCTTGCTTGTACCTGCTTGGCTTACAATGCTGGCAGAGGGGGAAGTTTGGAACATAGAGCTGGATTGGGAGGGCATATAAGCAAGGGAGTCTTGGCTTACATGCTACAGACTCTCATTATTCTTCTCATGGTATATAGTAGATTGTCATAAATCAGTGTTTCTCCATTTGATGTATTCTTTTTTAAAAACTTATTTTTTAAAAAGATTTTAGAGAGTGTGTGCACATGTGGGGAGAGAAGCAGAGGGAGGGAATCTTTAAGCAGACTTCCTGCTGGCCATGGAGACTGACCTGGGGCTTGATCCCATGACTTAGAGGAACATGACGTGAGCTGAAACCAGGAGTCGGATGCTCAACCAACTGAGCCATCCAGGTGCCTCTCCATTTGATATATTCTTAGGACAATTTCCAGAGACTTCAAATGATGTAAAAAATAAATAAATTTTACCAGTTAAATTTTTGTTTTGCTGGAGAGGATCTGAGCTCCTTGGTATGCCATTTTGAAAGTCTTACCTCTCTTGTTTATTGTTTTTATCCTATTAACTTGAATATATGCTAATGCCCTTTAAATAAATGAATGCAAATTATTTCTCAGCATTAACTTTGATAAATGAAAGTTCTGAAATGTGCCCAACTTGATTGGGATCACTGACACTAACTTTGACTATTTTCCAGCAAGAATCCATAGTCTCTGAGAAGCAGCAGTTTCAAAGCTGGGCTTATATCTGAAGTACTGGTTTCGATACAGTGATTGGTTGTGGCATCCATTTAGATATCCTTGGCACAATCTGACAGTGGAGTTGAAGATGCATAGAGTTGACTCTCCCAGTGGTATCTGTGGGCATTTAGTAGAATTGCTTTTCATCTAGTAAGAAGGAAAGATGATAAATGAGCTAACAAATTGAACCTTCAGGTTTAAACCAAAAGGCTTAAATGTCAACTAAAACACAGGTAAAGATTAGAGTACAACTGTGGTTAATAGTGTATTTTAGTGTGCTGGAAAAACAGTATGGTCCTGCTGACACCTTGATTTCTAGATTTTTCATATCCAGAACTGTGTGAAAATAAATTGCTTTTATCAGCTAGCTTGTGGTAGTTATGTCAGCCTTTGGAAGCAAACATCTACTTCCATCTCATGCTCCCACTTCAGTGTAATTAATGTATATCGTTGCAATTCATTGTTCTTATATTTTATGTGGATATATGGACATCCTTGATAAATGTCTAGGTGGATTAGCAATGAAAGGAATTCATGTTTCAAATGGCTATAAATCAACTAAGTCTACCAACAAAATGCCTTGAATGTGCCTAACCAATTCTGAAGGCAGAAAATCTATCTCAGTTGTCCTAGAAGTTAGAAATTATACTAACAAAATTGATAATCATCACCAGAGTGTATCTTTTAAATTACTATAATGATCAAAATCATTCCACTCTTGATATAGGAAACAGGCAAACTTGTATATTACTAGAGGTGCTATAAATGGACTCAATGGTTATAGATGGCAACTTGGCAATATGAGATAAGAATCATAAAGATGACACCACTTGCCTTGGTAATGCTATTTTTACAAATAGGTCCTAAAGAAGAACTACAAAAGGCAAAAAATCTATGAAGGCATTTCTGTTCCAAAACAAAAACCCCTGGAATAGTTCAAAGGCCAAATTGGGCTAGTAGCTAAACAGACTGTTTCACTCACACTGTAAATTTTTATTTATCGAATACTCTAAATGCTGAGGATAAAAGTAAATAAAGCAAAATGACATCTTGAAGAAGCTTAAAACCTGATTCATAATCTCTTCTGTGACAGGAAATACTCTGAACAGTAATAGTGGCTCAGTCTAATAATGACTCACAAGGAGGTGAGGAGGTGTGTGTGTGTGTGTGTGTGAGAGAGAGAGAGAGAGAGAGAGAGAGAGAGAGACAGAGAGTTGACAGTGGGATAAGGGGTAGCCATGTCCTTTATGGGTGCTTCTTAGAATTCCTGAGGAATAGATTTTAGTTTCAAATTGATTTTAATTTGAAAAAGCCCCTCTAGGGAGAGAGAGATTGAAACCACTCCCAAATAATGTTAAGGATTAACATTAGCTGAGCACTTACTTTGTGCCAGCTAATGTCCTAAGCATTTTAAACATATAACTTGTATTATTCTATGAGGTGGGGAACCCGGGCAGCCTAGCTCCAGAGCCAGTGTTGATAAACCCTACACTGATGACTCCTTCCCCCACCCAGTGAAGATAAGTGGATTATTAAGCTAAACTTAGAAATCATGTTGGGTAGGAGAGACAATCTGGAAGAAAAAATATAGATCTTGTAATGTAAGAGGCCTATGAGAGAGCAATGTCATAATTATATAAGTATAAATAGGATAAAAAATGGCTACAACAAAAGTTGTGTTTTGTTGGAGCTGAGCACAGCCCCGTTGTAAGCTTCTTGGCACCTTCATCCTGGTGGACCTCAAATCACCAATCTGTAGGTGTTGAATCTACATGTACTTCTTCATTTATTGATTACTTCATTCTGGGTCCTTATTTTTGGTAATTAAATTTTTGGTTATTGGTTCAGTATACAGCTGACTCTAATTGAAAATCATCAAAGGGAAATAAGCTCAATTAGTATTCAAGTTATATCAGTGTTACTTTGTTTTTTGTCACGCACATACCAACCTTACTAATATTCTTTTCAGGGTGTTTGGCTTGTTTAAAACCAAAGGGAAGGAGTCCCATGTTATCTAAATATACTCTGTGTGGCCGAGTATAATGCTGCATTCTATAATTTCACATATCTCTTGTATTCTGAAAGCCTATCTTTTTTTTTCCCCTAAAGACTTATTTATTTTTAGATAGAAAAAGAGAGCACAAGTTGCCAGAAGTGCAGAGGGAGAAAATCTTCGAGCAGACTCTCTGGTAAACCGGAGACTCTCCTGTGGAACCAGAGCCTGAGCCCAATGAGGGACCCGTGAGATCATGATCTGAGCAGGAACCAAGACTCGAACCCTTAACTGAGTCCCCCAGACCCCCCAAAGTCTATCTTTTAAAGCTTAGCTTTTTTTTTTTTAAAGATTTTATTTATTTATTGAGAGAGAGAGAGAGAGAGAGAGGCAGAGACACAGGCAGAGGGAGAAGCAGGCATCATACAGAGAGCCTGACGTGGGACTCGATCCAGGGTCTCCAGGATCATGCCCTGGGCTGCAGGCGGCGCTAAACCGCTGCACCACGGGGGCTGCCCCAAGCTTAGCTTTTTAATTAGGGGGGCATCCTACATTTTCACCAGTCTTTTGCCTCAAAATTTCTTAGAAAATGCATATCAGCTTTTCACTTCACCTTCCTTATATAAAAGAGGGCAGAATATTTAGGAATTATGACCCCCTCCCATTAAAATTGGTTATTTAGGTAATCATAGTAGATGTAATAGAATGTTTTAGTGTCCAGCCAAGAGAGAAGTAATAAAAACATCAAGTGAGGTAATTGGTATATATATTATCTCTAGCATGAAGTGCTAACAGCTGCCCTACATATACTGTGAGGTACCATCACCTCATTTTGTAATAAATACAGCTGAAACAAAAAGATGTCAAATGATTTGCTCACAGTCCCCAAACATTAGCTGACACTGGGGACTTGTTCCTATAGTTCACCAGATAAGTATATGATGATAATTTCTAGTGAAAACCATCTAGTTCGTTATTGTCCATCAAAACGTAAACCATATGACCAGGTATTATTAAATAGGTTAAACCAGTTCTCAAACTGGAGCATAAGTCAGAATCATTTTAGAGGGCTTGTTAAAAGATAACTGGGCTGCTTCCCCCCGGGATCTGATTCAGTAAGTTGGAAGTAGTGCCTACAATTCCATATTTTTAAAAAGCTTCCAGGTGATGCTTATGTTTATAGTGTGGTGATAGTACATTGAGAACTGACATGAACGATAAAGATGTTTAAGTAAAAAATCCTGGGATAGGGCAGCTTCGGTGCTGCAGAATTAAGCAATTCAAAGACTGTCAATTTATCAACATCATGGTCCCACCTCCTGTCATGGTTGCACAATAGCTGCTTCAGTACAACGTACCTCAAGAAGTAAGAACGCCTGGTGAAAAGAGAGAGGAACCATCGTTTCTGGTGTGTTTTTTGTTTTTGCTTTTGTTTTTTTTTTTAATTCATGGGGGAAAACCTTCCTCAATGTCTCTAGCAGATCAGTATTGGCTACAAATGCATCATATATACCTAGCTCTTAACTAATCACTAGGAAGGGGAATGGGATTACCATACTAGATTTGGATAAATAAAGATTTGCCTCTGAACAGAAGATAAGGACACATGGCCAAGTGGAGGGAAGTGAATACCCCAAACATAATCATGAAGATCTGGGTAAGGGGTTTGGATTGGCACCAATGGCATCTATTCTAATAGACATTTAAGATCTCATACCGTTTAGCTTGATAACAACATAAGTACAATAATAAATATGCTAAGTAGATGCTAAGTACTTCTATTGGCTACCTATTAAGGATCTCAGTTAGTGGAGTATTCCATCCTGCAATGGTTTAATGTAAGTAGACCACTCTTAAAAGGGTAACTGGATCCAGAGAGGTAGGTTGATTTTCCTCTGGTGGCAGTGGATTGCATTAGAAATATTTAAAATGACAACCTGATTTAGGAGTAAGACTTCTAAATTTTTTCTTGCCAAATGAAAATTAGAAGAGGTGCTGTTTGCTTAACAGGGTGAAAATGCAGCTTTTAAGAAGGGCTGAAGAAGCATGAAGTGAATAGGATTTGTCACTCGTAGAGGCAAGATTTTCTGTTCTCCATTTTTTTTTTCCACATCCCCTTGGTTCTTTGCCCTCTTTGTCTTTCTAAATATAAAAAAAGATTGTAAATTTGGATATGAGGAGAGAGGAAATGCTTTGTCTTTCTAAATATAAATAAAAAGATTGTAAAATTGGATATGAAGAGAGGAAATTCCAACAGTACTTTGAAGGAGAAAATTACAGATGAATTCAGTATGTCTGTTGCAGATCTATTTGTTCATGAATTTCTAAAATCTTCTTTGAGAAATGTGGGGATTGGTTTCTGTCTCTGTGTCAGGTGATGTGAAGCCCGTAGTAGACAGAGCAAATAAATTCTGGGTCTTTAGAGATGCTATCTTAACACTGCTGAATTAGTGAGCTCTAATAAAATCATTAGGAATAATGAGTTTTGAGTATTTATTACCTTTGTTTTAATATAATTTGTTTAATTGCGAACTGATATAAATTTATTTTAATATAGTCTATTTAACTGGTTCACAATTTTCCTGAAAATTTATGAGCTATTGTGAGCCAGCTCCCATATAGCATTAGGTATATTAAACAAAGGGAGGTGGATTAAACCTGTTTAAGCCAAGGCCAGGGTTACTGCATCTGCAGGATCTCCATTTCAAGCTTCCGCTGCTGAAATGAGGGAGTGTTCTAAATGCACATCAATTCTACTAGTTGGAGCCCATGTCAGAAGGTCTATTTCTGTCAGACCCTAGGCTGACCCTTTGCTTCCATAGTTCTGAGTATCCTAAGTAAAAATCCACTATACTCAAGTCCTAAAATTGCATGACAGGTGACAATACGACAATATCAAACCCTACTTAACCCTCCTCCCAGGTGTGTACAAACTCCTCTGAACCAAGGCTATACCAACCAGTACTGCAGTCCCATTTATTGTTTTTTTTTCCATTTATTGGTTTTTGATCATTGTTTGATGCAAGCCCAAGCTTCCCTCTTAATATATGAGTGAAAACAGGAAGAGAAGGATGAAGTTGTTGATTGGGTTGAAGGGCATCAGAGATTAGAACAGGAACTACATTTTTCCCATCCTGATCTCAAAAGAAATTATGAAAACCAGTAAGATAAAATTATTATTGGCAACCAATCTCTAAACAAAACAAAACAAAACAAAAAAACACTTCTGCTTATATACCTTATGTCAGTTATCATAGTTCCGTATCTTGAGAGCCAGAGATTGAGATTTGGCATCTTATTATTTGACCTCTAAAGAAAGTCAGCATGATTCTTGTCTGATTCCTGTTGAGTTTCTAAAATGTATGAATTGTACAGGTAACTGGATATCATGAATGTGCTAGAGCACAGGCTTGGAGAAGCCAGTGTGAGGTGTGGTAGGAATGCTGTATGTGTACATACACATATATATTTACACATATGTAATATATATATTAACATATACCTATAATTTCTGGGTTTCTAGGGTCTGGAAGCTTTATGTGAAAAAACTTGAAATGTAACTTCCTTTACAGTTCAGTCAAATAAAAGTTTTCCTAACAGACATTAGAAGAGAGGTAGTAATCCTTTTGCAGGGAGAAACAACTCTATAGCAAAGCATAACCATTGGGTAAGGAGGAAATTTGGTATGGGAGCTTACACTGAACTTCAGGATCTACAGAGCAAGAAGGAGCAGAGGTTCTAAGTGGACCTGCTGTATGGTCCACATGACTGCCTGCTCTGTGAGAAAGAGAGATGCATACACTAAGACAAAGTATCAAGACAAATCTAAGCTCCTATGGGAAACCCTCTCACACTTCTAGAGGATCATAGTCATTGAATGATGGTCCTTTTTCCCCCTCTCCCTTCCCACTCCATATATGTCCATCGTGTTCTGAAAACTGAATTTGACTTCATTTGGAGAAACAGTCTTTGCAGATGTAATTGAGATGAGATCATCCTGGATTATCCTAATGGATAATAGCAAATATTGTTGTGTTACACAGTTCATACAGAAGATGAAGGTGAAGATTGGAGTGAGATAGCCATAAGCCAAAGATTCCCTGCAGTTTCCAGCAGCTGGAAGTGACAGGAAGGACTCTACCCTGAGGTTTGGGAGGGAACATGGCCCTGATATTTCTTTGATCCTGGACTTCTGACCTCCACAACTGTGAGGGAAAAACTTTTTTGTGGTAAGCCATGCAGTTTATGGTAATTTGTTACCGTAGTCCTGGAAAGTGACTACAAGGCTGTGTGAGAAATTGAAAGGCTCTGGATTGCTGGAGAGCCACTCAGGTCTGCTGTGGGGTACCATCTAAGAAGAGGCCAGAAGAAGGGGCATTAACCTTTCCCCTGTAGAAGGGGGCAATGAAAATTCAAAGATAATGATGCAGCTCTATCTGCAATAGCAGAAAATATGAACACTGTGAGGTATCACCAACTCAGCGCTGCCACTTGCCTCACTTGGGTGGAGCTGCAGCAGTGCGAGGATCAGTGACGGTACCAGCAACAGTAGTGAGCACATTACTGCAGACTTTGGAAAGGATGGATGGCAAGAGCACTGGTGAAACAGTTCATGGCTGAGCTTACCTGTAAGTTGTGTGCCTTCCTATGAAAACCTAAACTATGGAGTAAGGAGGAGGGCTGGGGGTCCTACAAGTTAACAGGGCACCATAATTGATTCCACATACTTAGGAATAAAATATTAATTATACTGCCTAGGGCCCATAAAGGGTTTATAGGGACATTCTGGTCACATATTTTATTTAACAGTAAATAGAAATAATCCTGGTGCTATGTTTTCCACATTACAATGGGAATAAATTATTGCTACCATGACTGTTGATTATTATTGACCCTATGGACAGAATCTGTGTATCAGTACAGGTACCATGGACACATTTTCCAGGACAGCTTAAAAGATCTCTGACAGTAATGTGCCACCTTGAATAATAAATGATAGTCAAGGAGATACCATTTGGATGACAAAATGCTAGAAATTTCAAATCCTGGTTGGACTGGGCAATTCACCATAATACATAAAATTGGCATTGTTCCAAAAAACCCAGATGGTGGAGACAAGGAATTAGCAGCTCTTATTTGTTTTGAGCTTTCAATAACTGAGACTAGAAAAAAATCAACAATGCATTTGTTTTTACCAAAATATAATTCTAGTCAAAAATGGTGCTTTTAATTAAATCTCTAATCATACTCAAGGTACTGTAAACTAAGTGACAATGTACTAAAGATTAAAGATGGTTCATTTACCACTCAGGTTCTATGGGTTCTGAGTATGATGAACCTTGATGAGGCCTTAAAGGCTGTGTGATTTCAGTTTCTTCATTTTGCAGGTGTGGAAATTGAGGAAGAAATACTGTCTCAGATGAGTCACCTTAGGAATGGGTGTCGGAGGCTGAAATAGAACCTGGACTGCTGGATTCTGGTCTGCTTACCTTTTCGCCTTACTGAACTCTTCATAGGTGCCTGTATAAACACTGACTTCTCCCTGACTACAACATTGTCCTTGGCAGCTTTTTGTAGCTTCTGGCTGCTTATCATTGGCTTTAGCCTTTTCTCAGCTGCTTATCAGAGGCAAAGCTCTAATTGCCTCCTTAACACCAGTCAATTCTACTTGAAAGACTGGACTGGGCAGGGTACTCAATTCTTCAATGTTATCAGACATTCCGAACTCTCTTCCTCCCAGGACCTCCAACAAAATCAGTCCCTTTAACTACAAACTTTTATTACCCTAGAATCATTTACCTAAGACTTACTTTTTTATCTTTTCCTGGCCAAAAGATGTGAAGTATTTAAAAGTGCACACATTCTTTTCATACATGACTAGTATGGTTGCTGCTAACTTGAATATTTGTGAACTTTCACATATGTTGTAGAAGGAGGCATAGCATACATGTGGAATATAAAATTTGGGAATTAACAAGCTGTTAATTCAAATCTGAGGTGAAGTACTCTGTGTGAGTTCTGGGGCCCAGTTGAGTCAGTAGTCTAGTAGACTTTCTCCTGATAGGATTACCCAATGGAATTACTAAGCCTGTTATTTTTTCAGTTGGGTTCCTTGAAACAATTGAGAGGAGAGACATAGGAAAGTTGAGCAGGAAAACCTCACCCCCAACTGTGTTTTCTATCTTTTTATTTCTCTTGAAACTCCTTGGGCCAGTAAGAGCAACAGAAAGCCTCTAAGGAAGTAATTTCTGCTCACCTTGAAGATTCTTAAAGCTATCCTTCATCATCCAGTGATTGACATGGGAAATTCACTTGCCTGCTTGGGGGCCTAGGGATAGCCCTCTCTTTCAGTTATTTACATGGCAGTACCTAGTGCTGAAAGTAGGAGGATGTTCTTCATGGTGAGAGTAGTCATAATCCAGTGGCTTTGATGCATCCCCAGAGAAGAAAGCAAGAGGTCCAATTCTTCTTACTGCTCCAGCTGCACCAGACTGAGACAGACAGATGCTCTGTTCCAGTGACTGCTCCAGGAATGCAGAGTTGAAATCTGAATGCATTACCAGGATGTACTAGATTCCTAGTCAAGGTTCAGCACTAAATTAGGAAAAATATAACCCAAAAAGGAGTGATTGTGGGAGTCTACCTTCCATCATCAGTAGTATCTCCCACTTTTACCAAAAATGGATGTGGATAAGGGAGGGTGGCTCAAATGGCTAATAGCTTCTATTATCTCCCTATAAAATTATTCACAAACTTACGTGTAGTCTCTAAAAAGCCCATGTTCACATTCCAGAATTGAGGTAGCAATTCCACATTATACTTCCTATTAGTGATTTATTTAAAATATATTTAATGAATACCTACTATAGAGCAGGACATCATAGCATTCCCATAGCAGATAATCATGTTTCATGGTATTGTTGTATTGCCTTCTATTGCTTTGCATTCCTGTATCATCATCATCATCATCATCATCATCATCATCATCTAACACATCTATTTAGCTCTTTTTTCTAAAGACCTCCCCCCCCCCCTCATACTGGGGAGGGTTTTTTTCTTGTTTAGTTTTATTTTTTGGTTCTCAGCTTTGAGTGTCCCATGTCCTTGCTCAGTTTTACCTAGAGGTCTCAGTTTCACCTGGAGCCTGAGTTCCCCCAACTTAACTTATAAATGAGTGATTTTTTAAATTGTAACTCTGTGTATAGAGATAAACAGAAGATATTAGAAATTTCTGACTGTTATGGGTTTGCAATTTATTTCACAGTAACTCAGGAAATCACTCCCACCTTTTTCCTAATCAAATAGATCTGAGTGTTTAAATATTCTGTAACTATTCTTTTTTTTTTTTTTTCTGGAATCCCTATCCCTGCTTGTAAGTAGGAAATAAAGCAGCAAAAACCACCATAGCAAAAACAGTAATACATTTTCAGTTTGTTTGTTAGAGGTAAATGAATGTTTTCCTATTTATAATGGTATCTTTTGGATAAACTGCTTCTTCCAGCTTAGGAGTTTCCATTTGGTAAACTTTTCTTTTCTTTTCTTTTCTTTTCTTTTCTTTTCTTTTCTTTTCTTTTCTTTTCTTTTCTTTTCTTTCTTTTCTTTTCTTTTCTTTCCTTTTTTTTTTTTTTTTTTAAGTAACATCTCAGTCTTTCAATACTTTTTCCTCTCTCCCCTTTCCTTTTTAGGCCATCAGAGTATAGGAGAAATTTTACCTAACCTCACACAATTAGTTGTAGGACCCATAGGTCCCTGTATTGATATTGTATATGGCCTTTGGATGAGATATAGCTTGTTTAAGCTGTCATTGGGTGTTGCTGTCTGTCCTTGCTATGTCTTCAGGTGACAGGTTTGTGGCTGAATTAACACATGGCTTAAATTTCCCCAGCAGTAGTCATGGTGAAACTGAGAATCTCCCTCTGCTGCTTTGCTCCTAGCCTCAGTCTCCTCAAGGGGCTGACTTTTACTCAGATGCTTTGCCTCCCTCCTGGTATTAAGCTGTCCAGTCCTCAGCCTGGACTGTAGGAACCCCTTGCCCTGTACTACTGTGATACTTTCAGTAGGTACATGATTTTTAAATTTTCACCTACCCTCTTATATGTTTCATGGAATAATGGGGACTACCAAATTTTTAGCATGCATTGAGCAAGCATAGGGCAAGAGGGAAACAGTATTGCTAGGCTATAATCTAAACCACTTTACTCCATGGACAGCATCATACCATTGGTGCAATGTGTTAGACGTGATGAAGAGCAAGGAGAACACCAATGTAACTGTTAGATTCTTCTTGGAGTTATGTGGGATTTTTGCTTTTGAATTTCTATCACCCTGAAGTTTTTTGTTTGTTTGTTTTTTGTTGTTTTTTTTGTTGTTTTTTTGTTTTTTTTTAATTTATTTTTATTGGTGTTCAATTTATCAACATACAGAATAACCCCCAGTGCCCGTCACCCATTCACTCCCACTCCCCGCCCTCCTCCCCTTCTACCACCCCTAGTTCGTTTCCCAGAGTTAGCAGTCTTTACGTTCTGTCTCCCTTTCTGATATTTCCCACACATTTCTTTTCCCTTCCCTTCTATTCCCTTTCACTATTATTTATATTCCCCAAATGAATGAGAACATATAATGTTTGTCCTTCTCCGACTGGCTTACTTCACTCAGCATAATACCCTCCAGTTCCATCCACGTTGAAGCAAATGGTGGGTATTTGTCATTTCTAATACCTGAGTAATATTCCATTGTATACATAAACCACATCTTCTTTATCCACTCATCTTTTGATGGACACTGAGGTTCCTTCCACAGTTTGGCTATTGTGGCCATTGCTGCTATAAACGTTGGGGTACAGGTGTCCCTGCGTTTCATTGCATCTGTATCTTTGGGGTAAATCCCCAGGAGTGCAATTGCTGGGTCGTAGGGCAGGTCTATTTTTAACTCTTTGAGGAACCTCCACACAGTTTTCCAGAGTGGCTGCACCAGTTCACATTCCCACCAACAGTGTAAGAGGGTTCCCTTTTCTCCGCATCCTCTCCAACATTTGTGGTTTCCTGCCTTGTTAATTTGCCCCATTCTCACTGGTGTGAGGTGGTATCTCATTGTGGTTTTGATTTGTATTTCCCTGATGGCAAGTGATGCAGAGCATTTTCTCATATGCATGTTGGCCATGTCTATGTCTTCCTCTGTGAGATTTCTCTTCATGTCTTTTGCCCATTTCATAATTGGATGGTTTGTTTCTTTGGTGTTGAGTTGAATAAGTTCTTTATAGATCTTGGAAACTAGCCCTTTATCTGATATGTCATTTGCAAATATCTTCTCCCATTCTGTAGGTTGTCTTTGAGTTTTGCTGACTGTATCCTTTGCTGTGCAAAAGCTTCTTATCTTGATGAAGTCCCAATAGTTCATTTTTGCTTTTGTTTCTTTTGCCTTCGTGGATGTATCTTGCAAGAAGTTCCTGTGGCCGAGTTCAAAAAGGGTGTTGCCTGTGTTCTCCTCTAGGATTTTGATGGAATCTTGTCTCACATTTAGATCTTTCATCCATTTTGAGTTTATCTTTGTGTATGGTGCAAGAGAGTGGTCTAGTTTCATTCTTCTGCATGTGTATGTCCAATTTTCCCAGCACCATTTATTGAAGAGACTGTCTTTCTTTCAATGGATAGTCTTTCCTCCTTTATCGAATATTAGTTGACCATAAAGTTGAGGGTCCACTTCTGGGTTCTCTCTTCTGTTCCATTGATCTATGTGTCTGTTTTTGTGCCAGTACCACACTGTCTTGATGACCACAGCTTTGTAGTACAACCTGAAGTCTGGCATTGTGATGCCCCCAGATATGGTTTTCTTTTTTAAAATTCCCCTGGCTATTCGGGGTCTTTTCTGATTCCACACAAATCTTAAAATAATTTGTTCTAACTCTCTGAAGAAAGTCCATGGCATTTTGATAGGGATTGCATTAAACGTGTATATTGCCCTGGGTAACATTGACATTTTCACAATATTAATTCTTCCAATCCATGAGCATGGAATATTTTTCCATCTCTTTGTGTCTTCCTCAATTTCTTTCAGAAGTGTTCTATAGTTTTGAGGATGAACATGGATGCAAAAATTCTCAACAAGATACTGGCCAATAGGATCCAACAATACATTAAGAAAATTATTCACCATGACCAAGTAGGATTTTTCCCCGGGATGCGAGGCTGGTTCAACACCTGTAAAACAATCAATGTGATTCATCATATCAGCAAAAGAAAAACCAAGAACCATATGATCCTCTCATTAGATTCAGAGAAAGCATTTGACAAAATACAGCATCCATTTCTGATCAAAACTCTTCAGAGTGTAGGGATAGAGGGAACATTCCTCAACATCTTTAAAGCCATCTACGAAAAGCCCACAGCAAATATCATTCTCAATGGGGAAGCACTGGGAGCCTTTCCCCTAAGATCAGGAACAAGACAGGGATGTCCACTCTCACCACTGCTATTCAACATAGTACTGGAAGTCCTAGCCTCAGCAATCAGACAACAAAAAGACATTAAAGGCATTCAAATTGGCAAAGAAGAAGTCAAACTCTCCCTCTTCGCCGATGACATGATACTCTACATAGAAAACCCAAAAGTCTCCACCCCAAGATTGCTAGAACTCATACAGCAATTCAGTAGCATGGCAGGATACAAAATCAATGCCCAGAAATCAGTGGCATTTCTATACACTAACAATGAGACTGAAGAAAGAGAAATTAAGGAGTCAATCCCATTTACAATTGCACCCAAAAGCATAAGATACCTAGGAATAAACCTAACCAAAGATGTAAAGGATCTATACCCACCCTGAAGTTTTTATCATCAGGTGTCTATTGCCCCTTGGGCTTATGTTCAGGGCATTAGAACACTTCGTTCCAAGAAACAACAATCTTACCCTGGCTGTTATTCTCTTCAAAATTTATTTCTAAAATTGTGTTTTTCTTTCCAAGGCCAGAGATATTTGTATTTTTCCTTCTGTGACTATAGCTGTGACTCCATCAAGTTCTCTTTCTCCTATAGAATAAATTGCTATGCTCAGATTTCCAAGCTCTGCTCTTGATAAGTAAAAGTCAGGCTTTGGAATTTACAAGGTATTTTGTCCCTAAACAGATCCTGGACATTCAAGACTTTTATCATGCTATGGATTCAAGAAAATTTATATATTTTTAAGTTTAAAGTTGAGCGATGATTTCTTTATTCTAGGCAGCATCTGACTTCCCTCAGAAATGAAAGGCTATTAAATGAGAAGTCAGAGGCAACATAATTTTTTTTTAGAGGCAACATAATTTATGGAGATGGAAGAATCATTGTTTTAAACATCTCAAAATAGAATTCTTTTTACAAGAGCAAGAATCATGTTTCATTTCTGAATGCCTGGTGCCTAGCTCAGCACCTGCTATACAGTGGGCACTCAGTAAATGTGTGGCTGATGAATGGATAGTCTCATTAACTATCCAGATAACACTGTATTGCATGCCTTTGTATACCCTAGTCTAAGGGAAATCAACTGGAGGATGTACATGATGAATGAAACATGTTTTTACTGGACCAGTTTAATGTATCTCCCCACATTTATTCAGTCCTACCTAACCCCTGGGGCTAGGCTGCTGTCATCTCCTAACACAACGATTCTTTTATGTGTGGTATCTGGATAAGCAGTGTCAGCATCACCTGAAAGCTTGTAACAAATGGAAAATTTCATGCCCCATACTAGAACTGTGAAATAAAAAACTCTGAAGTGGGGCCCAGTAACTTGTTTTGACAAGTGCTCTAGGTAACTTTGAGTGATTAAATTTGAGACCCATTTCTTGAATACCTCTATCTAGCTCAGCTTTCCCAGGGATGTGAACTATGAATGATCTTCCACTGAGCCCACAAGAAAGCCACTCCCATATCCAGATTCTACTGGGCTAGGTACTCAGTTTCTTGCTTCCCAGAAAGACCAGGTAACACATCCCCAGGGGGTTAATGGCTTGTATAGATATGATGAGTCTTTGTGTGAACTCAGTGAACTTGGTTTCGTGCTTGCAATGGAGATGAATTTAAGGCAAAATGAGGTTGAGTGTATGGTGTGAGACCACATCAAAGTTGAACCTCTGTAAAGCAGCATTGTGTATTAGGGACTATTTATCCAGCTTCCTATCTCATATGATCAGAGTCTTACTGCTTTTAAGTTAATAAAGTTCTGAAATATACCACTAATATCCTAAATCAAGACTTTCTAGGGGTGGGGCAAGATGGTAGAGGAGTAGGGTCCCCAAGTCACCTGTCCCCACCAACTTACCTAGATAACTTTCAAATCATCCTCAAAACCTATGAATTCGAACTGAGATTTAAAGAGAGAACAGCTGGAATGCTATAGAGAGAAGAGTTTGCACTTCTAACAAGTAAAACTCGTTTTTAGCCACTCTGCACTGAGCAAAATGACTAGAAAGAAGAACTCGCCACAAAAGAATCAGAAACAGTACTCTCTGCCACAGAGTTACAGAATTTGGATTATAATTCGAGTCAGCCAATTCAGAAGCACAATTATAAAGCTACTGATGGGTCTGGAAAAAAAGCATAAAGGGTTCAAGAGACTTCTTGACTACAGAATTTAGATCTAATCAGACTAAAATTAAAAATCAATTAAATGAGATGCAATCCAAACTGGAGGTCTTAACGACAAGGGTTAATGAGGTGTAAAAGAAAGAGTGAGTGACATAGAAGACAAGTTGATGGCAAGGAAGGAAGCTGAGGAAAAAAGACAAAAACAATTAAAAGACCATGAGGAAAGGTTAAGGGCAATAAATGACAGCCTCAGAAGAAAAAAAAAAATCTATGTTTAATTGGGGTTCTAGAGGGCGCCGAAAGGGACAGAGGATCAGAAAGCATATTCAAACAAATCATAGCTGAGAACTTCCCTAACTTGGGGAGGGAAACAGGCATTCAGATCCAGGAAATAGATTCTCCCCCCCCATAAAATCAATAAACACTGTTCAACACCTCGATATTTAATAGTGAAACTTGCAAATTCCAAAGATAAAGATAAAATCCTTAAAGCAGCAAGAGACCAGAGATCCCTAACTTATATGGGGAGAAATATTTGATTAACAGCAGACCTCTCCAGAGAGACCTGGCAAGACAGAAAGGGCTGGCAGGATATATTCAGCGTCCTAAATGAGAAGAACATGCAGCCAAGAATACTCTATCCAGCAAGACTCTCATTCAGAATAGAAGGAGAGATAAAGAGCTTCCAAGACAGGCAGAAACTGAAAGAATATGTGACCACCAAACCAGCTCTGCAAGAAATATTAAGGGGGACTCTGTAAAAGAAAGAGGAAGCCCAAAGAAATAATCCACAAAAACGGAGTCTGATTAGGTATTATGATGACACTACATTCATATCTTTCAATAGTATCTCTGAACGTGAATGGGCTTAATTATCCCATCAAAAGATGCAGGGTTTCAGACTGGATAAAAAAGCAAGACCCATCTATTTGCTGTCTATAGGAGACTCATTTTAGACGTAAGGACACCTCCAGCCTGAAAATGAAAGGGTGGAGAACCATTTACCATTCAAATGGTCCTCAAAAGAAAGCAGGGGTAGCAATCCTCATATCAGATAAATTCAAGTTCATCCCAAAGACTGTAGTAAGAGATGAAGAGGGACACTATACCATACTTAAAGGATCTGTCCAACAAGAGGACCTAACAATCATGAATATTTATGCCCCTAATGTGGGAGCTGCCAAGTATATCAATTAATAACAAAAGTAAAGACATACTTAGATAATAATACACTTATACTGGGAGACTTCAACATAGTGCTTTCTGCCAATGACATGTATTCTAAGCACAACATCTCCAAAGAAGCAAGAGCTTTAAATGATGCACTGAACCAGATGGATTACACAGATATTTACAGAACTTTACATCCAGATGCAACTGAATACACATTCTTAAGTACCCATGGAACTTTCTCCAGGATAGACCACACACTGGTCACAAATCAGGTCTCAACAGATACCAAAAGATTGGGATTGTCCTCTGCATATTTTCAGACCATAATGCTTTGAAACTTGAACTCAATCACAACAAGAAATTTGGAAGAAATTCAAACACGTGGAGGTTAAAGACCATCCTGCTAAAAGATGAAAGGGCCAACCAGGAAATTAGAGAAGAATTAAAAAGATTCATGGAAACTAATGAGAATGAAGACACAACCATTTGAAATCTTTGGGATACAGCAAAAGCAGTCCTGAGAGGGAAATACATCGCAATACAAGCATCCCTCAAAAAATTGGAAAAAACTCAAATACACAAGCTAAGCTTTCACCTAAAGGAACTGGTGAAAGAACAGCAAATAAAACCTACACCCAGCAGAAGAGAGTTAATAAATATTTGAGCAAAACTCAGTGAAATAGAGACCAGAAGACGTGTGGAACAGATCAACAAAACCAGTAGTTGGTTCTTTGAAAGAATAAGATGGATAAACCATTAGCCAGCCTTATTAAAAACAAAAGAAAAAAGACTCTAATAAAATCACGAATGAAAATGGAGAGATCACAACCAATACCAAGGAAATACAAACGATTTTAAAAACATATTATGAACAGGTGTATGCCAAGAAATTAGGCAATCTGGAAGAAATGGATGCTTTTCTGGAAAACCACAAATTACCAAAACTGGAACAGGAAGAAATAAAAAACCTGAACAGGCCAATAACCAGGAAGGAAATTGAAGCAGTCATCAAAAACCTCCCAAGACACAAAAGTCCAGGGCCAAATGACTTCCTAGGGGAATTCTATCAAACATTTAAAGAAGAAACAATACCTATTCTACTAAAGCTGTTCTGAAAGATAGAAAGGGAAGGAACACTTCAAAACTCGTTTTATGAGGCCAGCATCACCTTAATTCCAAAACCAGACAAAGACCCCACCAAAAAGTAGAATTATAGATAGACCAATATCCCTGATGAACACAGATGCAAAAATTCTCAACAAGATACTAGCCAATAGGATCCAACAGTACATTAAGAAGATTATTCACCATGACCAAGTGGGATTTATCCCTGGGATGCAAGGCTGGTTCAACACTCGTAAAACAATCAACATGATAGATCATATCAACAAGAGAAAAAACAAGAACCATATGATCCTCTCAATAGATGCAGAGAAAGCATTTGACAAAATACAGTATCCATTTCTGATCAAAACTCTTCAGAGTGTAGGGATAGAGGGAACATTCCTCAGCATCTTTAAAGCCATCTACGAAAAGCCTACAGTAAATATCATTCTTGATGGGGAAACGTTGGGAGCCTTTCCCCTAAGATCAGGAATGATACAGGGATGCCCACTCTCACCACTGCTATTCAACATAGTACTCCAAGCCCTAGCCTCAGCAATCAGGCAACAAAAAGAAATTAAAGGCATTCACATTGGCAAAAAAGAAGCAAACTCTCCCTACTCGCAGATGATATGATACTGTACTTAGAAAACCCAAAAGACTCCACTCCAAGATTGCTAGAACTCATACAGCAATTTGCCAATGTGGCAGGATATAAAATCAATGCTCAGAAATCATTGGCATGTCTATACAGTAACAATGAGACTGAAGAAAGAGAAATTAAGGAATCAATCCCATTTACAATTGCACCCAAAAGCATAAGCTACCTAGGAATAAACCTAACCAAAGAGGTAAAGGATCTATATCCTAAAAACTACAGAACACTTCTGAAAGAAATTGAGGAAGACACAGAGATGGAAAAGTATTCCATGCTCATGGATTGGAAGAATTAATATTGTGAAAATGTCAATGCTACCCAGGGCAATTTACACATTCAATGCAATCACTATCAAAATACCATGGATTTTCTTCAGACAGTTGGAACAAATCATCTTAAGATTTGTTTGAAATCAGATAAGACACAAATATCCAGGGGAATATTGAAAAAGAAAACCAATGCCGGGGGCATCAGAATGCCAAATTTTAGGTTGTACTACAAAGCTGTGATCATCAAGACAGTGTGGTACTGGCACAAAAACAGACACATAGATCAATGGAACAGAATAGAGAACCCAGAAATGGACCCTCAACTCTGTGGTCAACTAATATTCAACAAAGCAGGAAAGACTATCCACTGGAAAAAGGACAGTCTCTTCAACAAATGGTGCTGGGAAAATTGGACATCCACATGCAGAAGAATGAAACTAGACCATTCTCTTACACCATACACAAAGATAAACTCAAAATGGATGAAAGGTCTAAATGTGAGACAAGAATCCATCAAAATCCTAGAGGAGAACACAGGCAACACCCTTTTTGAACGTGGCCCCAGCAACTTCTTACAAGATACATCTATGAAGGCAAGGGAAACAAAAACAAAAATGAACTATTGGGACTTAAGATAAAAATCTTCTGCACAGCGAAAGATGCAGTCAACAAAACTAAAAGCCAACCTACAGAATGAGAGAAGATATTTGCAAATGACATGTCAGATAAAGGGCTAGTATCCAAGATCTATAAAGAATTTATTCAACTCAACAGCAAAGAAACAAACAATCCAATCATGAAACGGGCAAAAGACATGAACAGAAATCTCACAGAGGAAGACATAGACAAGGCCAACAAGCACATGAGAAAATGCTCTGCATCACTTGCCATCAGGGAACTACACTTCAAAACCACAATGAGATACCACCTCACACCAGTGAGAATGGTGAAAATTAACAAGACAGGAAACAACAAGTGTTGGAGAGGATGTGGAGAAAGAGAACCCTTTTGCACTGTTGGGAATGTGAACTGGTGCAGCCACTCTGGAGAACTGTGTGGAGGTTCCTCAAAGAGTTAAATATAGAACTACCCTACGACTCAGCAATTGCACTGCTGGGGATTTACCCCAAAGATACAGATGCAGTGAAATGGCAGGACACCTGCACCCCAATGTTTAAAGCAGCAATGTCCACAATAGCCAAACTGTGGAAGGAGCCTCGGTGTCCATTGAAAGATGAATGGATAAAGAAGATGTGGTTTATGTATACAATGGAATATTGCTCAGCCATTAGAAATGATGAATACCCACTATTTGCTTCGATATAGTTGGAACTGGAGGGTATTATGCTGAGTGAAATAAGTGAATCTGAGAGGGCAAACATTATATGGTCTCCTTCATTTGGGGAATATAAAAAATAGTGAAAGGGAATGAAGGTAAAGGAGAGACAATGAGTGGGAAATATCAGTGAGGATGACAGAACATGAGAGACTCCTAACTCTGGGAAATGAACAAGGCAAGGAGTAGTGGGGGGAGGTGGGAGGGGGTTGAGGTGACTGGGTGACAGGCATTGAGGGGAGCACTTGATGGGATGAGCACTGGGTTTTATGCTATATGTTGGCAAATTGAACTCCAATAAAAAGTATACAATAAAAAACCCTTCTAGAGACGATAAGAGGACTTTGAGTAAACTTTTATGTGCAAAGTATAAGATATAAATTTCTTCTAGCAGTTCAAGTAAGCATGATTATAAATTATATATGATATATTTTTCCAACATATAGTATGGTTCAGAAGTTAAATCTTCAGTACATTTTCAAGAAAGAACTGGTGAAAACATTAGAGAAATCTCTGCCCTGCTCCTATTTTTCTCCTGGTTGTTAGTCATTCAATGAGTCTTTTCTAAGTCCCATCTGTTCCAAGTCCCAGAATGCCTGTGTTTGAATGGTTGCCTTCTTCATCCTGCCTAGAGACCTTTCAGTTCTTTGTTGGTCATGTTCAAAGTTTATGTTGATAACACCAGCATCATCAACTGTGTGTGCATTGCTTTCTCTTCTGATTAATATCTACTGTAAACTTCAATTCGTTCTGGAACTTGAGCAAGTTTGCTTTTGTAATGGCTTCTCTCTTTTCCTCTGAGGTCTCCTGTCTCTGAGGGTTTTATCATGGCTTGCTCTCTCTTTGTTCTGAATTCTTGTGTCCCTGAAATCTGTCTCTGTGTATTGAACAATAGTGGTTTTTCTTGGATGCAGGAATACTTCCAATCTGATACAACCACAACGTCTTGCTCTGCCCTTCCCACCAACATAGATAACATTTCCTGGTAATTGTTATATTTTATTGTGAAGTATTTTCCACTTCATTAGCCCTATAAAGTATTTTTTAACTCTTTTGCTTACTTAAGTAAAATTACTAGAGGAGTAATATTACTAGTAACCTAGGAAGATACCTACTGAAAACAAATCTGGAAAGAAGATTGTAGGCCTTTAAAGGAAGGAGAAATGAAGTTAGTAGGTTTGGCTAGCAGGCCAAGGAGTCAAGGTACATTTGCCAAGAGGATCAAGGTCCAGTTTAAGACTGAATGGTATAGAGGCAATGGACTTTGGGTGCATTGTTTAGTCAATCTATTTGGTAGAACTCAATTCAAAGATGGTGGAAGATGTAGACACCTAATCAAGGTTACTGCAACTGTGATGGTGCTTGCAGAGCCCAAGAGGGGAAAAAGTTAAGGACAACCAAGAAGAGAGCAGTTGGGTAGAGGAGGTGACTGAGCAGAGTCCAAAGTGAGATTTAAGGATTCTCTCATATTCCCATAAACCACTTAGAAGTTGCATTTTTTTTAAGACTTTATTTATTTATTCATGAGACAGAAAGAGGCAGAGACATAGGCAGAGGGAGAGGCAGGCTCCATGCAGGAAGCCTGATGTGGGACTCAATCCCGGGACTCCGGGATCAAGCCCTGAGCCAAAGACAGACACTCAACCACTGAGCCACCCAGGTGTCCCTAGAAGTCTCATCTTTATGTAGTAGCCCAAGTGATTTTCCCACGCTTTCGGAAATACCTTCCCGCTAAAGTCCAAATTCCTGACCATAAAAAAAAAAAATGAGTGTCCTCTAAGATTTTTCAAGGCTGTTTAAGCATTTGTTGTTTGAGGTAATCCTTAATGATATTGAGATTGAAATTTTTCCTTTGTATACTTGCATTCAACATCATTATTATAGAGCATTTGAATGTAAGAACAACTGCTTGTTTACATTTCTGTTCTCTTTTAGAAGATAATGAGCAATTAAAGATAAGGACTATCACTTGCCTCTGATTTCCCAATCCTTAGTACAGTGCTTAGTATAGAACAAACCCTCAAAAATCAGTTCTATTTTATCTATTAATATAACCAAGTGAAAGTTATTCTCATCTCTTTAGGAGAACAGAATTACTAACTAATGTTAAAAGATCCATTATCCTTCCCCAGGAAGTCACCAAATGACATTATGTTGTCACCATTTCTCTCCTTTCTTGTGAAGTCAGGTTTTGATATCAGCATAATCTTAGCTTAATAATTTTGGGAAATCTTCACTCCTCTATTTCTCCAAGTTTGCTTTAAATTGGGGTGTGTGTGTATGTGTGTTTGTACATACACATATACATACTTAAATGTTTGATAGAATTCATTAGTAAAGTCATCTGAGCTTTGATTTTTGTCTATGGAGAAGATTTTTCACTACCAATTTCTTTAGTATATAGGTGAATTCAGATATTCTATTTCTTCTTGGGTCAGTTTTAGTTATTTTTGTTTTTCTAGAAATTTCTCTATTTCATTTCAACTGTCCAGTGTATTGGTATAAAGCTTTTCAGATTGTTCCCTTATAATCCTTTTAATTCTCTTGTTCCGTAGTGATAGATTCTTTTATTATTCCCAATTTTGGTAATTTATGTTCTCTCTTTCTCGATCAGTTAAGGTAAAGTGTTATTTTGCTTTTCAAAGAACTTAATTTTGGTGTCATTGATTTGCTTTGTTTTCTGTTCTTTATCTTAGTGATTTCTGTTCTGATATTTAGTGCCTTTTGCTTATCTTGGCTTTGATTTTTTTTTTCTTTTTTAGCTTCTGAGGTTTAGTCTAGGTTAATGACTATAGAGCTTCCATTCTGATATAAGTGATTAAAGATATAAAGTTTCCCTTAAACACTCAACTGTATCGCGTAAATTCTGAAATGTTTCTTTTCAGTTGTTTTTATATTTAGTTTGATATTTTAAAAATTTCCTTGTGATTTCTTCTTTGATCCATTAGTAATTTACAACTTTTAAAGAATTTCTAAATCAAGCATTTCCCAAATTTTTGTTCCTCACAATTTTATTTCATTATAGTCAGAGAATATTCTTTGTGCAATTTAAATCCTCTTAAAAATATGTGATTTGTTTTATGGCCTACCCATGGTCTACTCTAGAGAATATTCAATGTGTACTTCAAAATAGTTTGTGATATGTATTCTTTTGTTGGTGGAGTAGGGTTATATGCATAGCATTAAGTCAAGTTGGTTGGGGTGTGTGTTAAGTCTTCTATAACCTTAGTATTTGTCTAGTTGTTGCAGCAGATGTTTTCATTGAATAATTGCCCACAGAAATATAAATTGGACTTTTTTCAAGATCTCTGTGATGATTCAGGATATAAACTGATAGAAAATGAAAGATATTTTTAATATTTCTTTGTTAAAAGTTAGCTATACTTCACAAAATTATAAATGGATAAGAATTATTTTTAAATGGATAATTTAAAACTGGATTTTGTTAGTAGGGGTAACAAGATACATTTTGGCTTTCTAAGAAATAGAAATATCAATATATCAATATGTATATATTGCAGGCACATGGCATGAGATATATCAGCTTGGCTGGGCTGTTCTGATCTAATCTAGATATTGCTGGGAAGGTATTTTGTAGATGTGGTTAGCATCTATAATTTCACTTTAAAGAAGATTACCTTTAATAATATGAGTGAGCCTTATGTAATCAGTTGAAGGCTTTCAGTTCAAAAACAGATTTCTCTGAGAAGGAGCAATTTTACCTCAAGCCAACAGCATAAATTCCTGCATGTTTCCTGACTGCCAGAATGCCTTATAGATTTCAATCTTACTAGCCTCCACAATTGGGTGGACCAGTTTCTTTTAAAAAGTCTGTGTGTTTATAATAAATGTAAATCATGTAATGTGTATGTATTACATATATATAAACACACACACGTGCATTTATATATACTTTTATTCTGTTTCTCTGGTGAAGCATGACTGATCTATCTAGTTACTTCTTAGTTTTCTAGTCCCATTTTCTTCCACTCTCTTTTGAAAAATACAAATTTATTGAGGATATAATTTAATTACTTCAAATGCACACAGCTTATATGTACAGTTTGATAAATTTTGACAAATTATATGCTCATGTAATTATACCTCTATCAAGATACAGGCACTTTACTCTTGAATGTGGCAGACAATGAAAATAAAACCTGGCATCTCAAAATTTCTGGGATGCTACTGAAACAGCATTAACAGCATAGTATAGCAGTGCAAAGGTGTGTAGACACAGTATTTCCACTTTCCCCACTAATAATAGTTCATTTGTCCAACTTCTTGAATCTGGGTTGGTTTTGGGTCATACTTTGACTAACAGAAGTGATAAAAAATGATGCTGTATGAGTTTTGAAGCTTCTTGCAATTTCTGCTATCATACTGAACATATACCGTGTTCTGAGGAAGCCTCATCTAGCTTCTGAGTGATAAGAGGCCATGAAGAAGAAAGGGGGGCCTCCTAATATATAGGTAGATGAATTGCCAGATATGTGGGTGACACCATGTTGGACCTTTATCCTAACTAACAATCAATCTCAAGGGTTGGCAAACTTTTTCTCTGAATGACCTGATAATTAATATTTTAGGATTAATTCGTTCTCCACTAAACCTAACACTACAGTGCATATTAAGTGTTCCTCCTAGGTGCTCCTATATACCCTGTTTATATCTTCCCACTATGTCATAGGTGCCAGGTACTTTGTGTATTTCCTAATAGACTATTGGATCTATGGGGCCAATGATTACATTTTCTGAGTTTATAATTGCATTTGAGTGTCTAGTGTACTTGCTGGCATATAATAGACAAATAATAACTAAATAAATGAATGAGTCCTCTTTCTTTAAAAAGCTAAGAATACAGGAGGGGGAAATTTATTAACACTCCTATTTCATGAGATATTTAGATAGAATAAAAAAAAAACCTGGATGGACACTTAACTTGGTCTCTTGTTAGGTTATAAGGGTACAAACCAAAAACACTTTGTGTTTAAGAATGTTAAAGAAGATAGACCTAGAAATAGGTATTACTACAAGTAATGGAACAACAATTATTGAATAGACTTTGAATTTGAAATGGTACAAATAGAAAATGGCTTTATTTTCCTCCAAAAAAAAAAAGACCTTCAGGCATACTGTGTTGGGTTATACTTCCTGATCCCTGGGTGATTTTTTTTTTAAAGGTAGATTCTATAGGTATTAGAAAGCTGAAGCCATTCAGACTGGAGTCCAATATAGATTTGAAGTGTGAAATGAGGGATTCTGACTACATTTTGTACTAAATGTTAAGAATTCTATAGTTCCAGGCAACATAAATTTACTGGGCAATCAACTAGGCTGTGACTATACAAAGGTTTATAAGAAAAACTATAATCTATGGTTAGAGAGAAAATGAAAAGTGCTACAGTATGTGTTTGTACACGTTGCCATGACAGCAGAGAGGAGGGGTCACCTATCTGGACTGGTGTGTGTTTGGAAGGGATGCCTGCTCTGAGTCTTAAAAGTTACTAAGGAGGGGAAGGTATGAGGAAGCATTCCTTGTATAAAAACACAGCCCAGGGGATCCCTGGGTGGCGCAGCGGTTTGGCGCCTGCCTTTGGCCCAGGGCCTAATCCTGGAGACCTGGGATCGAATCCCATGTCGGGCTCCCGGCATGGAGCCTGCTTCTCCCTCTGCCTGTGTCTCTGCCTCTCTCTCTCTCTCTCTCTGTGACTATCATAAAAAAAAAAAAAAAAAAAAAAAAAAAAAAACCACAGCCCAAAGGATTAAAATGTGAAAAAACAGCTTTGTGTATTGCTGTATTAGTGTTCAATTATTTGGCAACATATGATGAAATTTTAGGGTTGGTAGAGATCCTAGAGTTAATTTAATTTTCCAATCCAGTTCAAGAATTCTTACTCTAAAATACCTAGCATGTTACTCCATACAATGTTGTGCCTGTTATTCCTCTACATGTAACTAATGTTACTGACCTTCTAAAAAAGAAAGAGAGCCAGGAAAGAAAAGAGAAATTGTAGTCCTTGAACATACTGCTAAGGACTGTGCCTTTTGGATTCCACCATGATGTACAGAACTTTCCTTGGGGGTAAAATTAAGTATTCATTATATAAGAGTTTATGGCAAGATGCATCTTAGAAGCAGTCAAAATGAAAAACAATCATTTCAGTGACTGCATGGAAATCCAGCCTTGCTCTTTTTTTTTTTTTTTTCCTGACAGTTACTGATGCTGAAGGATATCTGAATGCATAAGCAACTTGAAGCAGTGAGGGCCTTTTATAGCTTGTGCAATGTGAAGGAAAGCCACAGGCATTTTGTAAAGGTGCCTATATAATGATTGGATTTTAGTGAAAATTACTCATCGATCCTTGATCATGGTAATGGATAAAGGTAGGTAGATGTTGAAGGTTCAAGACAGAACTAGCCAATTATAAAAAGAATCTCATTTTACTTCACTGGAATGCTGGCAAGTACCTTAGAAGTATGGAAATTTTGGAGCTAAAATGGTCTTTATAAAGTACTTCAATTCCTTTTTTTTATTACTGTTGAGAAAACTGTAGCTCAGAACATTTTCTTCTTTCCCAAAGTTGTCCCAAGAGTCAGTTCACTTCATTAATTTTACTGGTCAGCAGGCAATCTGTCCAACTTGATCAAGCAGATAGGCCTAGGCCATAACACATTTATTTCTAAGCCAGTGCTTTCATATAGGTAGAAAAAGTCCATTGTGCTGTTAAAATAGCAGAGAAAGGAAAGAATAAACTTTGAAGATCTCATGTTACCTGCTTCTGGAATATTTTCCTATAAAATATATATGTCCTACCCTATAGTTTTAATTGGTTTAACTCATACAATATTTCATAGTAACAAGATTCAGTATTTTGATAATGGTACTAGCATTTTGAAGAGAGATTAAGAAATAATCGTTATTGATAACAAGATAAACCTATCTTAATCAGTATAAAGCTATTTTCTGGGGATCCCTGGATGGCGCAGTGGTTTGGTGCCTGCCTTTGGCCCAGGGTGTGATCCTGGAGATCCAGGATCGAATCCCACGTCGGGCTCCCAGTGCATGGAGCCTGCTTCTCTCTCTGCCTCTCTCTCTCTCTCTCTCTCTCTCTCTCTCTCTCTCTCTCTCTCTCTCTGTGTGTGTGTGTGTGTGTGTGTGTGTGACTATCATAAAAAAATAAAAGAAATCTATTTTCCTTTTTGTTCTCTCATAAACCCACACCTCAAACTCAATATGATGCTACTATATATTTTTGAATGTAATGATACCCTGAGCATAAGGAAATTTACTTTTTTTTTCCAGTAAGAGATTGAAGGAGAGTTTTAAGGCAACTGTATTCAAAAAATACTGAAATGCCAGCATGTGTCAAACACTGTCTTGTGCATGATATCCAACAGTAAATAAAACATGCATCTATCTTATCTAAATATAAACTTTGAGTGATAGAGATGGAATCATTATATTAATATAATGTTTAATTCACTTGGTCACATATGCATATTTAATAGTATATACATTATAACACAAATTCTGAATATTATCTTTTTCCAATCTCACATTTCGAAAACAATTTTGTTCAGACTTTTGTATGAAAATTTTAAAGTAATTCTTAAAAAAAGCATGACTCATTTAGCAGTTTTACAAAAGTAAGAATGTAGTTTTTACTTTTACCAAAATTTATATAATGATACTATGCTCCAGTAAGCCATGTGTATAACAGTAGTATTGTTTTATATTTTTTCCTGTGGTTAAATATACATGGTTTCTACAAAGTAAGCACTTACTATAATGCTTTTAAAGTAGTTGTTGAAAGGGGTCTTCATTAGATTCAATCATGCAATAGTGATGTCATATCCCTATGAATAATTACTAAATTGATGCTAAATTTTTAAAATGTGTTTTACTGTTTCTGTCAGATGACCACTACTAACATTAAAACTACCGTTGAGGGCAGCCCAGGTGGCTCAGCGGTTTGCGTCGCCTTCAGCCCAGAGTGTGATCCTGGAGACCGGGGATTGAGTCTCCCTGCATTGAGCCTGCTTCTCCCTCTGCCTGTGTCTCTGCTTCTCTCTGTGTGTGTGTGTGTGTGTGTGTGTGTGAATAAATAAATAAAATCTTAAAAAAAAAAAAGTAAAAAAATAAAACTACCATTGATTGGGGCTATTTTATGGGAAGGTACCTTCCCCAAATAGTTTTGTTCTTTAAAAATAAATGAGAAAGCTTCCTCAAGTATTATTACAACTCATAAAGACTCATCATTTTACTTTAAAAAAAAAAAAACATCAGGTTCTTCAAATCAGGGACACCGCCACCAGGAACCATCTTCATCATCATCATTATAATCGTGCTTAATGACGAGGTGTAGATTGCTAATTCGCACAGCTTCCAGCAGCTTCTGAGCTTCCTCATCAAATGCTTCTTTGCACACCCCCCGAACTTTCAGTTTACATTCAGGAGACTTCAAGACTTCACATAACTTCATCATTCCTTCATACCCTAAAGTATTCTGTTTCAGGTTTATTTTTATCAGGTTTTGGTTGCTTCTAAGAGTAGATGAGAGATCCTGACAGCACAGGGAGGTCAAACCACAGTATTCCAATCCAAGATAATTCTAATAAAGATATTAAATTCTAATAAAGATAATTCCTTTGCCAAGTGATAATTTTTGAAGAAAAAATAATTCATTCCAAGTTTCGGCACATATGTTAGAAGTACCCATAGTTAGGATTATCTTTTCTGTGTGAGTTATTTATTTTTTCCACACTCTTCCTTGAGATTCTTTTTACAAAGATGATTTAAAAAGGTAATGCTTTGGCTTTTGTGTCTTTATATAATTCCTCCCCCACATAGAGTAGTCTAGGGCTATCTTCATTAGTGAATGGTAGATGTGATACCTCAAAGTCCGATCATTGTTCACAGGGAGCTAGAGGGGTTTATACTTCATTAGGCTTCCTTGTGCATTTGGAAGAGATGACCGGGTCAACAATATCCATGCAACAGAATGAGAACTTGGCTTATGTTCAGTTGCTGAAGGGATTTTTTTCAGTATCAAGTCTGTATGAGGTTGTTCATCAACGGATGTTTCTTGAGTATCAACTGGAAATGATTGAAATAATTGAGTACCTCAATCACTATGTTCTGAGCCTGGGTTTGCTCCCTTTCATGCTCCTCAGCATTGACAGAAGCTCTTTCCATCATTTTTCAAAAGATGTTAAAGCCATGTAAAGTAAGTGTCCATCACAATGATGGTTTGTCCCAGGAATCGTTTCCAAAGCCAAAGTGTGAATGACATTTTTTTTATACAAACCATCAATATGAAGGTTTATCCATCACAGTATGAATGCAATAGAATTAGTCTTCAAACTATTCTTTTTGACAGGTGACTTTGCTTGATTAACACATGGCTATTGAAAAAATCCCATAATTAACCCTGTTAAAGATCAAACATTATTATATGCTTATGGTTTGGAACACTTTAAAGATTAATTTGGGAAGGTAATAGGGGCATTGTTTTGAAAAATGTATGCCTTCTGTTTTATCTTTATATTCAGATGAGACATAAATAACCATTACCAAAAAATATTATTTTGCTGAGTTATGACATCTTGCCTTTCTGCAATAAAAATATTGCATGTATCTTCCATAAATATGTTGCTTCATGTGCAAAAATACATAGTTCTATAGATCATAGAAGTATTAATAGTTCATATTTAGAATTATGCAGATTTAGGTATATAATATAGAAAACAGTAACTTTTATTTCTCCAAGCCATAGAACTGGTAAATTGTTTCCTAATTTGTTCTTACTAGAATAGCTTCTTTTGAATTGATAACCTATTTTCAAGGCTTCTTGTGAAAGTAAGATTATAAGTCCAAATGGTTCACACAAATTAGATTTGTTTATCTTGCATATTTTGAATTTTGCTAGAAATAAACTTATCTCATCGCTTTTGTTCTAGAATTATAAATAATGCCACAATTTAATAGGATAATATAAAGTGACTGCAATCCCCACATAGTACATGACAGTGTATATCACATCAATCTGCTAAAAAGAGGACTATCTTTCAAAAGATTTTGGATTACAGAATACATATTAAAAATTACACTTCTTGGAGGGATGATGTCAACAGATAAAGATCACACAGCAGAGAAATGAATGTTAAGTGAACATCCTGAAATTAAATTCATACAATAGTGATTCTCTCAGAGCTCTAAAGGAGTCTCTGATTAGATTCCAGGAGAAACTCAGGGTTTATTTTCTAAACTCACTCTAGCCTTTGACTGCCAGGCTTACATAAAACCTTTGCCAGCACCCTGATTGCTTGGGGACAAAGTATGGGTCCTGTGGCTTTGACAGTTGCACCCCAGGACCTTATCTCATGTGGTAAAGATGTGCCTGACAGACCTGGGTTCAAATGTTGTGTCCTGCCCTGATACTTTAATCAGAAATAATTTTTCTTTCTTCTGAATTCCCATAACAACAGCATTGTGCAATCAGACCGCATATGCTTTGAAGGGTCAGGAGTATACTCTGTTCATTGCTGTGACTCCCAATACCATCCAGTCTAGAGATTTCCACAATGCAAAAATAAAGGTGCCTTTGACAATTCAACAAAAAGAATAAGAAAACCCAAGGGCATCTGGATGGCTCAGTTGGTTAAGTGTCTGACTATTGATTTTGGCTTAGGTCATGATCTCAGGGTTATGAGATTGAGTCCCGCATCCAGCTCTATGCTAGATGTGGAGCCTGCTTGAGAATGTCATTCTCCCTCTCCTTCTGCCTTTCCCTCCCCTCCCTCTCTAAACAAAAATAAAATCACAAGACCTAACAATCAACCAGAGAAAAATTATAAGGCTACTTACACTGTAGAAGTTAACTTATAGAGAATGCTATCAGGTTGAAAAATGATAATGAGATCTTAATTCTATAACTGCTAAGGTGTATGGAGCATTAACACAATAGCTCAAGACTATCCTTTCTCCCAAGTCTTTTTTTTATTTTTATTTATTTATGATAGTCACAGAGAGAGAGAGAGGCAGAGACACAGGCAGAGGGAGAAGCAGGCTCCATGAACCGGGAGCCCGACGTGGGATTCGATCCTGGGTCTCCAGGATCGCGCCCCGGGCCAAAGGCAGGCGCCAAACCACTGCGCCACCCAGGGATCCCTTTTTTTTTTTTTTTTTTTTTTTTTTTTTTTTTATAATACCAGTGCTTATACTTTGACTCCAAAGTTTTTAAGCAAGCTAATATTTGATGCTTTGGGAACAAAAAACTAGACATTTACTTCCCAATTTTACCTTATGGTAACAATCTGCTAGGGCCTTGCTGCTCAAAGTGTGGTCCTTTTACTAGTATCTTGGTACCCCCTGAGAACTTACTGGACATGAAGATTTCCAGATATGACCTCAGATCTATGGAATCAGAATTTACAACCAACAAGTTCCTCCAAGTGATTAATTTGTATATTAAACTTTTTTTTTAATTTTTTTAAATTTTTATTTATTTATTTATGATAGTCACAGAGAGAGAGAGAGAGAGAGAGAGAGAGAGAGAGAGAGAGGCAGAGGGAGAAGCAGGCTCCATGCACCGGGAGCCCGACGTGGGATTCGATCCCGGGTCTCCAGGATCGCGCCCTGGGCCAAAGGCAGGCGCTAAACCGCTGCGCCACCCAGGGATCCCTGTATATTAAACTTTGAGATGGGGCGCCTGGGTGGCTCAGTCAGTGAGTGTCTGCCTTCAGCTCAGGTCATGATCCCACAGTGCTGGGATCAGTCTCTCCTTGGGCTCCCCGCTCAGAGGGTAGCCTGCTTCTCCCTCTCCAACTGCCCCTCCCCCTGCTTATGTTTTTTTTTTTTTTTTTCTCTCTCTCTAATAAATAAAACCTTAAAAAAAATTTGAGAAATGATGACCTAGGACATTTGTTCAAAATACTGATTCCCATAGATTCCTCTAATGCACTAGCAGGTTTCTGCAAATCCATATTCTTAGCACCAGTGACTTTTTAAGTCCTAAATCTGGCTTTAAAAGTAACAAACTAGTCCAGTCAGAGATAGAATGTTTTAAAGAAAGATCTAACAAGTTTCCTCCTCCTTACACAGTTCCAGATGTTCTTTAGGTAGAAGTGAAGAAAAATGGAAAAATTGGGATGACTGGGTGGCTCAGCAATTGAGTGTCTGCCTTCAGCTTGGTGCGTGATGCCGAAGTTCTGGGATTGAGTCCCACGTTGGGCTCTTTGTGGGGAGCCTGCTTATCTCTCTGCCTGTGTCTGTGCCCCTCTCTCTGTGTCTCTTATAATAAATGGATAAAATCTTTAAAAAATGAAACAAATATGTTATGAGACTCTTGGGCCCACATTGATAATCTACAATCGGGATGTTCCATATTTTTGTAGAGTAAACCTGTGCTTAGCAGATAAACATTTTTTTTCCTTTAGTTATATTTGATAGAAATATTATAACATTGCATTTTTATGCTTTACTTTGGCAATATAATTCATTCTCTGAGGATGATGCTTTCAGTTTGATGTGTATATTTGTGCAATGGTATTATAAAACAGCATCCCAGGGCATCAGCATCTCATTGATGGCTGATCCACACAGATGGGTAGAAAGCATATTGTGTGTAGGGGATGTGTGAGTTTGTGTATAGTTTTAAATGCACAAATATTTAAATATGTGCATATATTCACAAAAATTCACATGTACACTTTGACAGTTGTATGTGTGAATATATGTCAACACAAAACATTTTACTAACGTGATTGTTTTCCTCAAAGCCTTGGAGGAAGGAATGACTTTAAAGCTACTTTTTATCTTTCAGATTTTAAAATTAATTTAAAGCTATAATGACACATTTAGTCAGACCTATTGCCAAAATAATGAAGGGTAGATCTGAATCAAATACAAGATGAGTTTTCTTCTAGCACTTGCCACAGAGAGAATAATATGTTTCGAAGCAATTCAGTGGCATCAAGGTGAATAGGGAGTTCTAGTGAATCAAGGGCCTTCGTGGGAAGGATGTTCAGAACTGAAAAGCAGTTAGCACAAAGAATATACTAGAGGATTTACTCATGTAAAAATAATGACCTGACAAACAGACTATGTGCTGAGAATGAATCTCTTTAAGCTCAGGAACAAAGACTTTATGAAAATAATGCCAAATAGTGACTGTAAATGAAACCTTCTCCCTCACCACATCCATAAAAATTTTTTTGTGTTCTCCACCCCACGGTTGTCATGTTGCCAGGGGTAGCCTCTGTGTGATGTTAGGAATGCTCTGCTTAGATTTATAGTTTTGAATGCTGATGATTTAGAACTTTTAGGAAAGAAAGCCTCAAACTTTCCTATTTCCTATAAAGCACTTCCTTTTTTATCCACATGCAGTACTACTTGTCTGTATCATACATCCTCTGCTTATTTATAAAAATGCTTTCAGTATTATTAACTGTCTTTATAAATCTTAATACTCTCTTGAGTGTGGATCATATGGTTTAAATCCCTTACATACTACTTATGAAGTATTTAGTCCTCAATACACATTGTCTAGATATAATGAGATGGAAATACACCATTTGGAAGATTAAAATTCATTCCACAAATATTTATTCAGTTTCTATCATATAACATGAGCTGACTTAAGTGGTGGGAATATAAGGTAAATGTGATCTCTTCTCTTAAAAAATTTAATTTTAATATTGGGATGGGCACATAAGTAAAGCAGAGATAAATATTCTGATGGAAAGAGAGGACATAATGGCAACTAAGCCAGAACTGGGAATAGGGGAATGTTTTCAGAGGAAGTGCTGGTGGCAGAAGTCTCCAGTATTCTCTTAGAATAGAAGGTGCGTGGGGATGGATTCCCAGGCACAGGGAAGAGCATTTAATCTGCATTAGAGAGAAGTTTAAAGACCCAAAGTTTCAATGTGTTGGAATGTGTGTCCTAGGGTAAGAACATCTGGCATTTGTAGTGCTCTTCAAATTTTGCTAAGCACTTTCCCATGCATTATCTAGCTTATTACTCACAACAACCTCAGCTGACATAAATAAGGTCAAAAGGGATTAAGTAAGTTCCTGGCTCACAATTGTAAGTAAGCCTCAACCTTCTCATGCTGAGTTCACATTCCATAATATTGTTAATTTATATATTCTAATATATTGTCATTTGATGCATATAAACTTTTTTATTTTTTTAATAATAAATTTATTTTTTATTGGTGTTCAATTTGCCAACATACAGCATAAAGCCAGTGTTCATCCTGTCAAGTGCCCCCCTCAGTGCCCGTCACCCATTCATCCCCACCCCCCGCCCTCCTCCCCTTCCACAACCCCTAGTTTCCCAGAGTTAGGAGTCTTCATGTTCTGTCTCCCTTTCCTACCCATTTCTTCTCCCTTCCCTTATATTCCCTTTCACTATTATTTATATTCCCCAAATGAATGAGGCCATATAATATTTGTCCTTCTCTGATTGACTCATTTCACTCAGCATAATACCCTCCAGTTCCATCCACGTTGAAGCAAATGGTGGGTATTTGTCTTTTCTAATGGCTGAGTAATATTCCATTGTGTACATAAACCACATCTTATTTATCCATTCATTTTTCGATGGACACTGAGTCTCCTTCCACAGTTTGGCTATTGTGGACATTGTTGCTATAAACATCGGGGTGCAGGTGTCCCGGCGTTTCATTGCATCTGTATCTTTGGGGTAAATCCCCAGGAGTGCAATTGCTGGGTCGTAGGGCAGGTCTATTTTTAACTCTTTGAGGAACCTCCATACAGTTTTCCAGAGTGTCTGCACCAGTTCACATTCCCACCAACAGTGTAAGAGGGTTCCCTTTTCTCTGCATCCTTTCCAACATTTGTGGTTTCCTGCCTTGTTAATTTTCCCCATCTCACTGGTGTGAGGTGGTATCTCATTGTGGTTTTGATTTGTATTTCCCTGATGGCAAGTGATGCAGAGCATTTTCTCATATGCATGTTGGCCATGTCTATGTCTTCCTCTGTGAGATTTCTCTTCATGTCTTTTGCCCATTTCATGATTGGATGGTTTGTTTCTTTGGTGTTGAGTTGAATAAGTTCTTTATAGATCTTGGAAACTAGCCCTTTATCTGATAGGTCATTTGCAAATATCTTCTCCCATTCTGTAGGTTGTCTTTGAGTTTTGTTGACTGTATCCTTTGCTGTGCAAAAGCTTCTTATCTTGATGAAGTCCCAATGGTTCATTTTTGCTTTTGTTTCTTTTGCCTTCGTGGATGTATCTTGCAAGAAGTTACTCTGGCTGAGTTCAAAAAGGGTGTTGCCTGTGTTCTCCTCTAGGATTTTGATGGAATCTTGTCTCACATTTAGATCTTTCATCCATTTTGAGTTTATCTTTGTGTATGGTGCAAGAGAGTGGTCTAGTTTCATTCTTCTGCATGTGGATGTCCAATTTTCCCAGCACCATTTATTGAAGAGACTGTCTTTCTTCCAATGGATAGTCTTTCCTCCTTTATCGAATATTAGTTGACCATAAAGTTGAGGGTCCACTTCTGGGTTCTCTCTTCTGTTCCATTGATCTATGTGTCTGTTTTTGTGCCAGCACCACACCGTCTTGATGACCACAGCTTTGTAGTACAACCTGAAGTCTGGCATTGTGATGCCCCCAGCTATGGTTTTCTTTTTTAATATTCCCCTGGCTATTCGGGGTCTTTTCTAATTCCACACAAATCTTAAAATAATTTTTTCTAACTCCCTGAAGAAAGTCCATGGTATTTTGATAGGGATTGATGCATATAAACTTTGAGATCATCCTCCGAGTTTGGAGAAATCTAGTTCTCTGTTTAGTAGCCTATTTTATCTGAGAAAACAGCTCTTTCTCCATAAATAAATATATATATTTGATATTATAAAAACAATACCTTTTATATTATAAGATATATACTATACTGTATATTATAAAATATATTTTATATCATAAAAATATACTTTATAAAAATATAGATCATAAAATGTAATAGTTTTATTATAAAATATGAATTTATATTAAAATATATAATATTTATATTATATGTATGTATATATGAGAAAAACTCTTTCCAGGGCCTTTGAGACATTCAAACCTCAGGAGAGGCACCTGGATAGGTTAATTAACTCAGAATTGACAATAATTAAAATATGATAAAAAGGATGCTTTATTAGATCATAAATCTCACAGAAAAATACAGATTTAATGGATGTCAGGAAAGAGCAGTGTTACCAATTATTTAAGGAGGGACACCACCTTAATTATAATTTTAAAGAACTGTCAGTTATAAAGTTTTATTTAGAAAATGATTTTGAACTATCTCCAGTATTTTTTTTAAAAAATCAGATTGGCATTTAATCTATAAACAAGATAAACCTAAATTTTATATGGAAGACTTTAATCCTCATGCTTAGAGAAATTATAGCTTAAAGCAATGAAGCCTAGTGGAAAGCACACAGGCTTCACAGGCTTTCTACTTACTTGTGACAAGGAAATTATGTTTTTATATCCTGTATCGGTAATAAAATCTGTTTTGTAGGCTATTGCAAAGATTAAGTAAGTAAAAAGTAAATTTATGTTCATTTTATATTTACATGAAATCTAGTTACTGAGAAATAATTTTTTTGAAATTAATTCTTACTGAATTGCCCTATTTCTCCTTAAATACTAAAGAAAACGAGACTATTACCATTAAGGAATTTTGGGAAGTGTAAACTTATTTTGATGTATCTAGAACATGACCTGGGTAGTGGAAGATGATAAAAAATGATTAGGTGAATGAATTCACCATTAATAGAAGGGCAGACTAAAGATGTAGAAGCTTAAAGCATTCATTGGGAAAGAGTGATGTGGGTACAAGAAGACTTCCCACCTATTGTGAGAAGAAAAAAATCACCAAACCTGGAAATAATGCAAAAGGAGGATGGCATATGTTCTCAACGTCATATCTGAATATTAACAAACCTGCCCAAGGGCTATTTAATTTTCTAGGATAATGTAGCTTTGTTTTACCATTAATTATGGCTGGGCAAAACTGTGAAGTTACATGTTAACTGGCATATTTTTGTTTCCTAGAGAAGCAAAAGATTTCTAGTACAGATGCAAATGAATGGATAACCATAGTGGTTAAAGTTTTATTATCCTGCAGAACATTAACCTGTCCTTTTTTGAACTTAGCAAAACTACTTCAGCAGATTTTCTCTGAGAGGCTATATGATTCTGTTTCTCAAATGCTGTTTGAACCATCCTGCTGGTTCTCTCACTTGTGAAATAAATAAATCTTTGACATATATATTCTACATTTGTAGAATGGCTCTTACTTTTTTGAAAATTAAGCTTGACAGTTTTAAAAAATATATACTTAAAGTTGTGGGTTTCCAAGGACAAAGTAGGAAAGAGAAAAGAACCCATTTAAAGGCTTGACTATTAAGCACCCTTTCCTTCATGAACAGGGTGAGTAAAGACATGAAACATTATTTGTGAAATTTCTTTAGCCTCATATACTTTGCAGAAGGATGAAATAACAGTTTCTATAGAAAGAAAATGGTAACAAGTTACACAGCTACTTTGATAGTACAAATCAGGTAAGTGGAGACATATGAATTGTTTAAAACAACATAAATATTCTAGTTGTTTTATATAATGGGATGCACTCTGGAGATTTACATTTTGCTTTTATTTGTCCATTTGTTTTTCTTTGCTCTATGGAGAGGGGCCAGAAATTTAGAATCTGACAGGAGACAGGGGATTCTGGGTGGTAGAGAATCTTGGAAGAGTTTAGAATGCCTACTACTAGGAAGTGACCAGGAAGTCAATTTTCAGGAAGGGACAGTAACCTGATACATGGATATATAAGATCTGAAGGAAGAGAAGCTCAGGAGGAGATTGAGAGAAGGGAGGTATATATTGTCGCAGGCTCTGGATTTATGTCTTCCATGATTACTTAACTGACCAAGAATTTGGCAGTAGGCTGTGGCTGAGGTTGGGATGGTACATGGAAGACCACCCAGCATGGTGGACCTGTGTGAGTGGGTTGTGTCGAAGACCATGGTTCTAACAGGAACTTTAAGAATCAAAGCTCCAGTTGTTTCTCTCTGCATTTTTTCAGACCGAGAACTACTGTGGATAGTGCACTCCCTTGTGGTTGCTGTGGAAGATGCAAACTAACCCCTCTAATGCCCTTATGTTTTGTGTGAAAATCTGGGGTCAGGAACTAAGTCTCTGGTCAGGTTTAGTACAATAAGAGCCCAGGATGATACAAGGAGTAGTGAGGAGGTTAGAGAAATGTCCTTGTTGAATTCATTGTGTAAGAGATCAGAATCCTGGGAACAAATGGAAACTTTTAAGATAAACTAAAAATTGATGAATGAATGGTAAAGAAACAAATCAAAAGTATAAGTGTATCTAAATTTCTAGATTTCCAGGTAAAATGATAGGTAATAAGATAAAGGCTAGCTCCCTGATGTAAGGGTATGTTTCATATGTTTGACAATAATTTATTAGTATTAAAGGAGAAAGAGTCTTTACATTTAAATTTAAAATCACATGAAAATATTAAAGCCCATGTTAGTTTCCTATTACTACAAATTACCACCAATTTTGTAGCTTAAAACAATGAAAATTTACTTAATATCTTTTTTTAAAAGATTTATTTATTCATGAGAGAAACAGCGAGAGGCAGAGACCTAGGCAGAGGGAGAAACAGGCTCCATGCAGGGAGCCCGATGCAGGGCTCGATCCTGGATCCCAGGATCACAACCTGAGCGGAAGGCAGGCACCCGACCGCTGAGCCACCCAGGCGTCCCAATTTATTTAATATTTTACAGTGCTAGAGATTGGAAATCTGAAGTGGGTCTCACTAAGCTAACATCAAGGTTTTGGTGGGGCTGAATTCTTTTTAGAGGCCCTAGAAGAAAATCTGTTTCCTTGCCTTTTCCACCTTCTAGAGACTGTATTCTTTGGCTCATTGTTCTGTTTCCATGTTTAAAGCCAGCTATGGCTGGTTTAGCTTTTCTCCAGCTTATTACTCTAACTCTGACCTCTGCTTCCCTCTTTCACACTTAAAAGGCCCTTGTGAATACATTGGGCCCACTTGAATAATCCAGGATAATCTCACTGTATTAAGGTCCACTGATTAGCAACCTTAGTTTGTCTGTACCTTTGATTCTTCTTAGCCATGTAACAGCATATTTACAGATTCTCAGGATTAAAATATGGGCATCTTGGAGTGGGGAGTTTTATTCTTCTTATCATAGGTCACAAAGACAGAGCAAGATCAAATAGAAATATGAAGTAAGTCTCACTGGATCATAAGATATAAAAACTTTTAATTTTTTGATTGACTTCATTGAATATTTTATTTGTGCTTTGTAAATGTTTATAAAAATCTGTGATTACTGGTGGGAATTTTCAAGCAAAGTTAATTATGATTTGATGCTGTTTGTAAGTTAATTTTGGACAAATACTTGTTACTGGTTTTTTTTTCTTGATAAAAATAGTTATCCTTTAATGATTATAAAACAGTATTTTTTCCTTCTATATTTCTCTTATCTGTTTTTAAAAGAAGAAAGTTAAAAAAAATAAGTATAATCCATTCACAGTTTTGTCATATAGAGAAAACTTTAAGTGCATTTTGGAACATCCTTCAGGTGTTTTGCTAATCCTAAAAGCATATAACAATATGTTTAGATAATGAAATTATCTTTTTGTCAGTGATATAGAGCAGCATCATAGTTTTTAATTGCTTTTCAGAATTCCTTTTTATGATGTATCATTATTTATTTATTTATTTTTAAAGATTTTATTTATTTATTTATTTATGACAGAGAGAGAGAAAGACAGAGAGACAGAGAGACAGAGAGACAGAGACAGAGACACAAGGCAGAGGGAGAAGCAAGCTCCATTCAGAGAGCCTGATGTGGGACTCGATCCCTGGTCTTCAGGATCACACTCTGGGCCAAAGGCGGCGCTAAACTGCTGAGCCACCCGGGCTGCCCTGATGTATCATTATTTAAATGATCTTATTGTTGGACATGTCACATAACTCCTTTTCCTTAAAACATATTGCAATTAAATATAAAAAAATACTGTTGACATTTTTGTACCTATTTATTTCATACATTTTCTGTTGATTTCCTTAGGGTAAATTCTCGAAGTAGATTGAATGGAACAGGTATCAATTTAAATTCTTGATTCTCAAGGACTTGAAGAAAACAATAAGCCTGTAGAATAGAGATCTTACAATAGTGGATAATTTGAAGTAAACTGTATTAAAGATTAGTAAGAATGACTTTTACATATAAAGTTTGAATGCTTATTTGTAGTTGCATTGCACTCTATTACAAATTGATTTTATTAATTGTTTAAAGCTCTCTTTCATTATTTCCTTGGGATTTTGGGATCCTAAGACTAACATGCAGTGAGATCCTTACATAGGGAGTACAAATGAACCACAGAAGGTGATTTCATCTACTTTGAAGTAGAGGAGACAGACATGTAGCTAGGAATCAGGTATACGCCTTGGGTCATTTAGGTTACTTCTCTGAGCCTTGCTTATCTAAGGGTGGAGCTGAAGGAAATCAATCATGGAATGATTGATTTCCATCTGGCTCTAACATTCTACCAGTATTTTAGTGCTCAGTACTATATAAAATGACATTTTGATGTTGAATTTGCTGGTTTACTTTATTTATGTATCTTCTTTATTTCCAAAAAGGTTTACAGCAATTCATAATGAAAACTTGAATATAATAAGGCCAAGAATAGCTATATAATAAAAGTCAAGTTACTCAAACTCTGTGCATCAATTTTATTGGTAGAAACAGAATCTGGACAACTGCACTACATAGCTGTCAAGCAGGTTGTATGAAATAGTGTATATAAAATTCCCTACACAGTTCATGGTCTAGAGTTCCCATCCCTATCTTCTCAAATAAAAGAGAAAAAGCAGGGAAATACTGTAACAAAACTCTGGTTGAAGAACATTGCACCAAAATAGGCCCCAGTTTCTTAGCATCTAGAGCAGAGGAGAAATATGGGGGTAGATGAAGCTGACACTGCCTGGTAGCAATATTGAAAAAGGAGCAGATATCTTTCTGACCATGAATTCTGAGTGGATCTCATTTCAAGAGTCTTTATAAATGGTCTTAACCTATTGAATACCTGTACTAGGATCACATAAAAATGTTATAAATAAAGAGTTGATTGCAGATTTTAAAATTCAAAATTGTATTAGAAAATTATTAGAAGTATGTTTATCTAATATTGTGAAACAACCTATAACCAGTAAGTCCTGGCAAATTTCCTAGATATTAATTTAATATAAAGTAAATTATTACAAGTAAAGAACTTTAAACACATCAATCTCTGATCTACTAATTTAGCTTTTAAGGATCTAGTCTAAAGTTAAAGCAAATACAAAACATAGAACACTTAATACATTAAATTTTTGCTGCAGCATCATTTTTAGTAGGTAAATATTAGACATGGTCTAAGACTGCAAGTTTAATAAAAGGTAATGGATAAACATTGGTATACATACTTGGCAAAAGTTTTTAAAAAATGTTTAATTGTAAAATATACATGACAATATTGGCCACCTTAACCATTTTTAAGTGTACCGTCGAATAATGTTCAGTACACTCACATTCTTGCTTACTCAGTCTCCAGAACTCTTGTCTTTTGGCAAAACTAAAACTGTAACTACTAAACAACAACTTCCTATTTCCTGCTAACCACCATTCTACTTTCTATCTCCATGAATTTGACTACTCTAGGTACCTTACATAAGTGGAATCATACCATATTTGGTGTATTTCTCTCTCTTTCTCTCTCTCTTTTAATGACTGACTTATTTCACTTAACATAATGTCTGTCCTCAAGGTTTATCCACTTTGTGGCATGTGTCAGATTTTTTTCCTTTTTAAGTTTAAATAGTATTCTATTGCATGTGTTTACTACAGTTTTTTGATCCAGTCATCCATTAATGGATACTTAAGTTACTTCTACTTTTTGGCTTTTGTGAATAATGCTGATATAAACATGGGCACACAAAAATCTTTCAAAACTGCTTTTAATTATTTTGGGTATATACTCAGAAGTGGAGTTGCTGGAATTGTCTAATTCCATTTTTAGTTTTTAAAGAAACTGTTACATTGTTTGCCATAATAGCTGTACCATTTTACATTCCTACCAACAGTGCATAAGGATTCCAGTGTCTCTACATTCTCACCAACACTATTTCCTTTTTATATTTTTTTACGTAGCCATTCTACTTTGAGAGACATATTACTTTATTTTGATTTTAATTTGCATTTCCCTCATGATTAGTGATGTTGAGCATTTCACATTCCTATTCCTTATATATCATCTTTGGATTAATCTCTGCCCATTTGGATTAAGTCATTTGCCCATTTTTAAATTATTTTTGTTGTTGTGGGTGTTCTTGTTTAGTGATTTACAGATATATGATTTGTATATACAAATTTGATATATTTTTTGCAAATATTTATCAGGTATATGATTTGCGGATATTTTCTCCCATTTTGTAGGTTGCCTTTTCACTCTCTTGATTATGTCCTTTAATGCATACAAGTTTTAAACTTTGATATAGTCCAATTTATCTATTTTTACATGTGTTATTACCTGACATAATTTGTGTGTACATTACAGTGATGATTATGAAAATGTGTAACTTATGAATATTATCACATTAACTGAAAAGCAGGAAAAAATTGTATATAGGAAATCTCTAACAAAACATAAGTGCCACTTAATAGTTTTAATGATAGCAGTTATATACTCAATCCTTATTTCTTTTTTTTCTTTTTTTTTAAATATATTTTTTTAATATTTTATTTATTTATTTAGGATAGTCACAGAGAGAGAGAGAGAGAGAGAGGCAGAGACACAGGCAGAGGGAGAAGCAGGCTCGATGCACCGGGAGCCCGACGTGGGATTTGATCCGGGGTCTCCAGAATCGCGCCCTGGGCCAAAGGCAGGCGCCAAACCGCTGCGCCACCCAGGGATCCCTTTTTTTTCAATCCGTATTTCTGATAGACACAATGTGACATACACTGTACTTGAGTTCTAAAAACCCATGTCACACCATATAAACATATTAATTGATCATAAAATAATATTTTAAGGAATGTATGAATTATATGCTTCCACATATTTAAATTATAAGGCACATTACATTTATTATTCTGGTACTGTTGTTTGCCCAAGTCATTTGAAGCCTCTTAAAATACTAGAAAGGTTTTATTAGAGATCACTTTCTTTTCCTACTTTCTTTACAGTGGACAAGCATTGTTTGTTATGCTGAGAAACTACTGCATTCAAATTTCACCTCATAGACTTATTCATCAATTTATTTGTTTAGTGTTTATTGTGGTTACATAGGTGATTAAGATATACATTGATGGAGCTTCTATTGGGGAAAGATAAATATTATGCAGTGGAAGGACATAAACAAATGAGATAATGTCAGAGAATAAAGGTTCTATGAGTGAAATAAAATAGGAATTGTGTTGGAGACAAAGGAAAAGCTATTCTCTTGAACATAGACATTTTTTTTTAAATTTTACATGCACTTATAAATAGGAAAACACTAGCATGTTTTACCTTAGGATTAGTTTTCAAACCTAGTTCTTTTATTTCACTAACAATTTCATGCTTTTCTATTTCAGTAACAATTTCAATACTAAGCTTTTTGAATCCAACTATTCAAACTTTGAACGAAATTTTTGTTCCAAGATACATGGAATGTTTGTCACAGTTGTGCTGATACTTGCTAATATGAAATGCAAAGTCTTTAAAATCCTGACCCAGTTCAGGGCAGAGTTTCTTCCAAATTCCTTTATGATAAAATTCTGAGCTGTGATGCTTAACTCACCAATTCTCTTCAGCTGAAAACTTGGTGGTGTCAGGGTCACCAACCCTGTTTGAATAGTCTTGTTTAGAGGCATGTTAATTCACATCATCTGATTCTAGAAAAATAGAGTAAAGGTTTCTCATTCTATGAATCACCACAACAGCTTTCTTTTTTTTTTTTTAATTTATTTATGATAGTCACACAGAGAGAGAGAGGCAGAGACACAGGCAGAGGGAGAAGCAGGCTCCATGCACCGGGAGCCTGACATGGGATTTGATCCCGGGTCTCCAGGATCGCGCCCTGGGCCAAAGGCAGGCGCTAAACCACTGCGCCACCCAGGGATCCCACAACAGCTTTCTTATTACTGATTGTCTTGGCCTGGCACTCTTTACTGGCTTCAATTTTTTTTTCTTTGAAGGAGGTGACTACTGTGGAATGGAACAATTTAATCTCACTGAGAGGTGGGTTTCTTTTTTATTCTTGATTTATGTTGACTCAAATAACCAGGCATTAATTTTACAGATAAAAGATTTCATTGACTTGTTTTAAATTTTTATTTTTAAGGGCCATGCATTGTACTTGTAAGTACAGTCAAGTACAAAAGAAATTCAAAAATTGAAGAAAATCCATGAAAATAAAAGTAAATTATGAAATAATTGTCTTCACTGTGTATACATGGCTGTGGATGAGCTTTCTATGTCCCAGTATGGAATATGTACTAAGGGGCAATCTTTCAGTAATGGTAAATGTGAAGTATGGTTAGTAACTGCAATTTTAAATTAAAAAAAAAAAGATTATAACAGTCACAAATCAAGCTGTCCTAACATAGATCCTTGGCTTAAAAAAAAAAAAAAAAAAAAACTGCACACATAACAAAATGTAATCTCAGATTCTTAAGGGAAAGGGTGATGTTTCTTGGTTTTTGCCCTCAATTCCCCCACAGCATATTTTCTTAAAAAAATACACACTCATTAGAAAGTAAATATAGTATAGTAGCAAGTTTGGAGGGTGCATAATTGGGATGAAATACTCTGAATTATATGGAAGTAGATTGAAAACATATTAGGAAAATTAGGAATAGAGAGAAAGGTATAGCTCTATTTGGTCTTTTTCAATTTTAACATATGTGATTCATGTCTTACTCTCATTGAAAGGAGAAAATAAAAATATTATTGTAAAACTAACATTAGAAAACTCAATTACTAGAATATTGGAATTGATAGAAATCATAGAGCTCATGTCCAATTTTCTCATGTCATAGAGGGAACCCAGAGGCTCAGCCATAAAGTGACTTACCCACGGTCACACACAGCCAGCTTGACTTACAACCTAAAATTCTTCTGCTGTCTACCCTTAGGAACTGTGGGCTAATTTTCCCACTGTAGGGGAAAGTTCAGCTTGGGCAGGAAGGCCCCCCCTTTCATGTTTCAACCCTTTTTGGGGAGGGAAGAGGGGGAGATGGTTATATCTATAACAGGACTGTTGTCTTTTCACTGCCTCTATAGAAGCAAACTATTTCCATTTGTTTCTGATGTCCTTTTTAAAAAAAAAAACAAAAACAGAAAGTGAATGATACTTGGAACTCTCATGTATTTTGATTTTCTACTCCCATTAGTATATGCAAGTTATAATCATTCTCAAACATCTGAAGCTCTCCTTTCTATCATAAACATAAAGGCTGAGAGGCAGTTTAATTTTTTTCTTCTTCTTGTTCTTTTATGAGCAACTCCTCGCACTCCAGGTCACTTGTCAGTAACATTTATTTAGCTGAAGTTGCCTTTCTGAGCTGACTGAGACCAAAAAAATGGTTGATTGAAAAGTCAATGCACATGAGTTCACCACTCTGCAATCAACAGGATGATCAAAGGTGCTGAAGTGTTTTTCCCAGGTTCAGATTGTGCTTCATCGTCCCTGGATGCATGATTCTCAGCATTTGTACTTTAAATATTGTCAGGGCTAAAAGGTCACATAAACATTACCTTAACCCTCATTGCTACTGAATTGGAGGCAAAACAGCATGTCTAAAGATTTTAGAGTCCGCCTTGACATTTTTGTGGCTTTGGAGATTTGTAGAAAGTTTGAGTGTCAATACAATGTGGAGTCTCACTGAAAATCTTCATGAATGAATGAATGCACATATGCATAGGCATATGTATAGCCCTACATATTTCACTGTAGCAAAATGACTAAGACTATACTTTGAGAAGATGGAAGGTGAAACACAGGTATCTTGTAAGTCACAACTGAAATCCAGGTGAGAATGTAACTTATTTTTTTACCTTTTCTGAACTTTTAGTTGGAGGTTGTTCCTGAGGTTGTTGGTCTGGGGAGGGACTTGTTTCCTTAGGCTGTGGTGCAGTAAAACTCATTTAGTCATCACCAACATCACCAAAAACACCACTGCCACCCTGACAACAAACAGCACTTGTTTGAGAACCAGAACCTATCAACATGGCCATCACATAAGCAGCATGAATTGATAGAAAGAACTTAGCTTTCTTGAGGCTCTCAGCCATGCAACCAGCTGAATTGCAAGTCTAGTGACCTGTTCCCACTAAACCCACACACACACATACAGTCATCTAACAAGCAGATTTTTCGAACACCTACTTATAGGCATTGGTCATATACACTGTTGACTGTGTTAATTATGGTCCCAGCCCTCCTGGACCTCAGAGGATATTAGCTAATAAAATACTTTTAAGAACTCTGAATTAGTGTAGTCCCGAAATGTCAACAGGGAGAAAGCACCTGACCTGAGTCGGCAGGTCCTAGCAGCCATCATGTCAAAATCTGGAGAAGTCTTGCCAGGCAGATGAAAGAACAAGGGGAAAAGCTCTAAAATAGGAATAAGCTTGAAGCATTTGAGAAACATAAAGGCAACCAGAGTTGTGGAATTGTTGGAAGCAAGGAAGTGAGTGGAATAAAATGAAGTTGGAGAGGGCTGGGTGATGTTGGGCTATGTAGAGTGCTATAGGAGATTCATGCTCAGACACCACTGAGGGCAGTGGGATTTAAGTAGGGGGAGATTGTCTTTGTATGTTAGAACTGTAAGGAATGGATTATTATTATTTTTCTAGGAATGGATTGATTATAAAAGAGATGAGAATGACTATTTCATGAGGGCAGAAATTTGTATCAGTTTTATTCACCACTGCATCTCCACCCCAGAATAGTATTTAGAATAAAATAGGTGCTCTGTCAATGTGTTGAATATACAGATAGAATATGTATGTGTGAATGCATTTCTATGATTATTAGATTTTTTAAGCATTGTTTTTGCCCTAGAGTTCCTCCATCTACATATTAATTTTCTCTCTAGAAAATAGCTTTATTTATTAGAAGTTTAACTGTCTTCATAAGAAAATCGATAATTTGTTAGTCTGCACTTTTTATACTTACAAACTGGACATCCCTGAAATTTCATGTAAAAGCCTATGTTCTCTGTATTCTTCAATCTGCTATAAGTTATATTTTATACCTTTCTTTTTTTATAAACAAAACTGTGCACCAAGTGATTTTTTTTTCCTTACAAAAGCTCAATTTTCTTTTTTTTTCTGGTTAATTTAATACCTTAGCCACTAAAAACATCCTTATCAGTTCCTTACACATTCACCTCTATCCTATTTGCTCATTTTCTCTTTTATTGTTTTACTTGATTTTTATATCAGGGTGTTTAAATTGTGCATCTTCACCTTGTCTCACCTCTGAAGGTATATTTTAGATTTCTAGAGAGGGCTATTTCTTCCTTTATATGACTAACAAAGATGCTTATTGCTGGAACAGCAAGTTGTTAGCTTGCCTGGGGCTATGACTGCACATCTAATGGTGAAACTTAAACATTTATAGCTAGGTTACTTCTCAGCACATGCCTTACTATCTTTCCTGCCAAGTATTTCAAGAGTTTGAATGGTTTCAGTAGCTTCTCTGTTCACCTCATTGTCTACAGTTTCTTCTCCAGTTTATCATTTAGCAATGTCCCAATTTCCTAAAACTCTGGTTTGTTGATGTCATTTGCTCACTTAAAGCAGGACCCAGAAAAGACTTTTATCTACAGAATAAATTCTAATTATAATTGTGTACAATTTGGAGTCCCTGACCATCTCATATTACCTACCACAACATTGGTAATTGATAGTTTGCTTTTATCCTTGCCACCTATCCCAGCACCTAGAGTTAGACTGTACTTGACTGCTCCTTCTTTCACTGAGCCCACTGTGCCTTGTTTGTTGACCTAAATCTCCTTCCTCTGACTTACTCATTTCATTGAAACCCTACTCCCACTTCCAGTGTCTCAAATGTCATTCCTAAAGTTTTTGGTCTGAATTGGTGCTCACGAAACATTGCTTATACTGCTGTTTTCTTAATTCTCCTGTCATACTTAATTGGCCACATAATTGTTACTGGTATTAGAAAACAAAATTCAAAGCTAAGTGAATTTGAAGATCTAATTGGTTTTATTCAGCAATTCAAGAAATGGGTAGCATCACATCTAGCAAATATAGAGGGGAGCTCTGAAGAGTTGTACAACGTGGAAGGTTTTTTATAGGAAGGAGAGTGGAACAAGGAATTAACTAGCAAAGGGGAAAAAAAGGATTGTTTCAGGAAATTCAGTTTTCCTTAGGAGAAGAGCAAGTCGTCTTTTTATGCAGATTTCCTCATTCTTCTTTAGAGGCTGGAGAGGGTCCATGTGACAGGTTACCTCACTGATACTGAGCAGAAATTTCCTCCCTAATCCTTTCTGGGGGAGATCCAAACTGCAACTAGTTTAAATATTAAAGCCTGATTTGAGGATATGGCTTGGAATAAGACTCCATTTTGGGCCTGTGGTTTTCTTTTGGACACTGGTCTTTGAGCCTCTTGAAGGTAGAGAAGAACGTGATTATCATTTTATAACCAGCACCACACACAGTACTTTACTAAGTTCTCAGCCAATACTTGGTGAACAAGTGAGTGAATGATCAAATGAATAATTTTATTTGTGAGCATGAATTGCCAATGCAATGGCAAGCTTCCTTACCAAAGGGAGGCAGGAGGATCAGGGACAAAGAGAAATGATGCTGTGAGGGTAGTAGCAGAGGGAGAAAAGGCAATGTGATGCAGAACTCAGAGCTAAGGAATGAAGGGTAGCCTCTAAAAGCTGGTAAATGTCAAGAATCGTTTTTCTCTAGACCCTCCAGAGAAATGCAGCTGAGCTGACACTTTGATTTTAGCCCACTGAGACTGATTTTGGACTCTGGCTTTCAAAACTCTAAGAGATTATATGTTTGTATTACTTTAAGTCACTAAATATATGGTAACTTGTTACAGCAGCAGAATGAAACTAATAAGGTGACCTATGTAGACTATGGAATTTGACTTCCACTGTTGAGTGAAATGATACCAGAAAATCCTTGATCCATATGAAGGCTCTATGTAGTTCTCTTGACCCCAGCACATCTATTTGCCTCTGTCCAGGCAATAAGCCCCCCAGGAGAAGGATCAGGTTACCAAGAGTTTCTCAGGTAAAAGCAGCTAAGCAGGGCAGCCCCGGTGGCGCAGCGGTTTAGCGCTGCCTGCAGCCCAGGGTGTGATCCTAGAGACTCTGGATCGAGTCCCATGTCAGGCTCTCTGCATGGTACCTGCTTCTCCCTCTGCCTGTGTCTCTGCCTCTCTCTCTCTCTCTCTGGGTCTCTATGAATAAATAAGATCTTTAAAAGGAAAAATAGCGGCTAAGCATATATTGCTTAGTTATTCGCCAGTGACTCAAACCATGAAGCCTAGTTACATGATATACATTCTTGGGCCGTCATGAGAATTGATAAAAATTCATGAGAATTGATAAAAATGTAAACCAATCCTTGGAGACGTTAGAGCCAAACTCTTCTCATCTGTGGGCAGGAAATAACCATGGTTGAGAGTAGCAGGGATACCTATGGTAGATAGAAAAGAAGACTTTCCTAAATTTATTCAAGTTGATGTTCTTTTGATTAAGCTAATTAGATAATAACATTTGGAAAGTACTCTGAGCTTCACAGTTGCCTTAACCTGTGTTCCTACAGCCTGGGTTTTGCAAGTCTAACCCATGTATCTGTTCAAGGGGAGGGGAGAGCTGCCGGTTTGGGTTCCAGCTCAGTCTGTGACAGGGTTTGGTCTGTGCTTGCATAGCCGTTGATCTGTGAGGTGATCAAAAGTGCCAAATAGCCTGAGAATAAATGGCTGCAATTTTCACTGTTCTTGCTAGCAGACACTATGTTCCTGTAAGTTGCCGGAGCTAGGCCAACTCAATACAGCTGACTTTTTAAATGTCTTTTTGTCTTTGTGTGTGTCGATGCCTATTATCTGTGAAAGGTAGTGCATTTGTGTTCAGATACAGATGTTCTCATGTAACCAAATGCACTGATCACATAACAGGGACCGAAATGATCATTGAAAGACGACAAAAGGCAACAGTGGCCCACAGGCAGGATACATGTTGGACAATAACTGCCGAAGAGGAAGAAAAACACAAGATTATAGTAAAATACTGTGTTATCAACCAGGGTACACCTTGTGTCTTTTCTAGGCATACTGGGCATGCTAGATTGTTCTAGGATTTGTGAAAGAAGAGACTTTGGTTGGATTTTGGGAACCTGGGGTTTGCCTGGTTAGATTCTAGTCAGCTATAAATAATGTCCATTTATAATAATGGTATAAACGTGATTAAACTAAACAAGTGGAAGTTTACAGTGTGAAAGACAGACTTATAATTATTTGAATCTCCTGACTTGTTTTTAAGGGTAGGTGATTAGTTGTTTTTCTTGTTTTCCTAAAGTGGTCAATGTCTGGGAGTTCAAAGACAGAGTACAGAGTGGTAGATGAAGAATATAGTCCGAAAAAGAAATGTTTTGCTGTTTTCTGCCTCAGGTGAAGAGGTGCCCCAGGCCACCCACCAGGGAGCTGGTTTCAATATTTTGTGCTCCAAATGACATCTTCAGCTCATGGTGAAACAAAGCATTCTTGGCAGCCCATAGCTGTTACATTCCTTTGTATTTATCTTGGCATGTATTTACTTTCTTTCATCCTCACAATCACCTTTGCTAGATAGGTAAGAAAACTGAGTCTTTAATAAACTGAGAGATTTGTCCAAGGTCACAGAACTGGTAAATGACAGAACTCTTGAGCTATTTTTTGGAGCAGCTCATATATTTTTTTAAAAAATAAATCTACAGAATTTAATTACATGGTATTTCCAAGAAATGACTAGAACTTATATATTACTGATTTGCATGAACTTGTCTGATGAGAGTATTTAATAATTTTCCTTTAGATATGTTGGGCACATATTCACAATCTTAATTCATAAGAATTGCAGTGATCTAAGTATAATGATTGTTCAGTTGTTTGCATATGGCTTTTGATATTCTTTCGTGTATTTGTTATTGCTGCTGTACTTTTTTAAGCCACAAGAAGTTGTTAGCACTCAATTTAGGCTCCTTATTACCACTGGGTTTTGCTAAACATCAGATAATAACCCAAAGATTAAAAACCTTACTTTAAAAATTCAAACCTTTTATTATGCATTTTCCAACACATACTTTTAAGTAGCAGTGGTATGTTCAAATGACAGGGGGTGCTTGGTTTGTTTTACTCTCATTATTTTTCTCTGTGTTTATAATTACACCAAGATCCAATATATTTTTAATATCTTTTAAAAAAAGTTGTTGCAAAGGCACAAAGAATAGAATGGCAGAGATTTGTAGCATAATAGAATTAATTTCAGTGTCCTTATATGGCTCATAACAGTTGCCAGATTTAATCACAGCTATCCATCCCCAAGGAACTATTTGGTTTGCAACAATTATAGATATGAAAGTTCTTTGACCTGAATGCTTGACATCCTGGAGTGGAGAAAAAAATGAGGGTTGAAGTTAAAATGGTATCATCATGTTTTTAAAATTAAAAAATGCATATTTTGAGAAGTCACTAAGGAGCATATTCACAAAAATTTTAAGCTTTGTGTTTGTGTGTGCCTGGGTGTGTGTGTGTGTGTGTGCACGTGTGTGTATGTGTTTGTTGGGAGGGAGATAGGGAGGTTGTTTTGTTGCTCATTTTTTCCCTGAACAGGTGCGAAGAACATGCTTTGCCAGCGGGAGCCAGGGTGATTCATTAATTTCTTCTCACTTCATGCAAGGGAGCTTTCTCTCACACCTCAGGTGCTTACACTCTGACCCATTCTGGCCATATCTAAGGCCAGGGAAGCCACCTTCAAAATATAGCAAAAGAGGGAGTATGTATAGCTAACACTGCCCTCCCCACCACAGCCAGTGGGTTATGTGGCCTCTAGCACTTTTTCCATTTAAAGGGCAGGATGCATTAAAAAAAATAAGGGATTTGTATCCAAACAAAACTTCATTTGACTCCCAGGTCTACCATTGGTAGTTGTGTTAAATTGGAAAGTTACTTAACTGCTGTGAGCATTAGTTTTCTCAACTGGAAAATGTAATTAGTGATCTCTGCCTTGCAGGATGGTTTGGGAATGAGAAACCATGACATACACAGTGTATGACATACAGAAAACCTTTGATACATGGAAGCTGTGTATATAGATGTTACTGTCTTTGACTTCTCCGTTAAATTCCAGTCAGTCTGGATTGTGAATGTCCTTTTATGTAAGGTGGAACTAATAGGGTGCAACTTGCTTGGAAATATCGCTTCAAAAAAAAAAAAAGCAGTATATCTGTAGTAGATATATTTGGCCTCTTCTTACCATATTGAGAGAGCCATTATACTTCTTTTAAATTCTTTTAAATTGAAGTATAATTTATATAGAATAAATTGCACAAGTCTCAAGTATATAGCTTAGTAAATACTTCCATATAAATGTACCTGTGTCAACACTACCCAGATCAAAATATAGAACATTTTCAGTACCCTGGAAAGATCCCTCTTGCCTCTTTGCAGTCAGTGTCCTCCACTGTGCTCAGAGATAATCACTATTCTGACTTTTATAACTACAGATTAATTTTGTCTGTTCTTGAATATCCTATCAAGAGGATCATAGAGTAGGTCTTTGTGTCTAGCTTCTTTTGCTCAGTATGTTTTTGACATTCAGCCATAAGTTAGTACTTCTCTTAATAGATATTTGGAGTGTTTCCAGTTCTTGACTGTTATGAAAAAAATCTATCATTCTTGTATAAGTATTTTTGAGGACATAGACTCTCATTTCCTTTGATTATATACATAGAATTGGAATTACTAAGTCATAAAGGAAACATACACTTAAAATTGATAGAAACTGCCAAATTGTTTTCCAAAGTGATAGTTCCACCTTCTATTCTCACCAGCAGTATAGTATATGCAAGTTGTAGTGCCCTACATCCCACCAAAACTTACATTGTTCTCCCACTTTTATCCTTTTTAAAAGTTTTGTGGTGGCTTCTTATTTAATGTATAATATATAATATATATTCTGTATTTAGTATATATATATATCCCTGAACACTCATCAAGTTGAATATCTTTTCATATACTTGTCATCCAGATATCTTCTTTTGTGGATTGCCTATTGACAAAACTGAAGATTTACTGACCAATTGCACTTTTGGGGGGGGTCTTTATGTGTTGAAAATAAGTATTTTTCTTGAAAGTAATCAATTTTTTAACAATATTAAACCAATACAAATACACTTTCATTTTCTAGACCAAGGCTAATTGGTTGTAAAGACCCATGTTTTCCTTTAAGAAAAATACATAGGAGTCTCCTTCAGTTGGTTCCCAAAAGATCTTGTAATAAGAAGTTCCTACTGCTCACAGCCTGCAGAACATAGACATCACTGGGGAATGCTTTATTGCTAGCCTCTGTTTCATGCCTGGGGCTGGATGACTGCTTGCACATAGCAGATATGATTAGGCATTTTCGCAGAAGACAGCTCAGAAGGGAGCTGTCTGACAGCTTCCCTTGCGTCTATTGCTCCACTGAGGTGTTCAGAGGCCCTCGGGGTGACATCTGGTGAGAGGGGTGGTTTAAGCAGAAAGTGTCTGGAAGGCTATTATTTGGTGGCTGGTACTGAAAATGCACTTCAAGAAACAGAATGTCATAAGCAGAAATGAACACATAGTGGATAAAATTACAGGATTTTAAAGTTAGAAGAGGTCATAAAGACGATCTAGCCTGAACATCTCATTTTATGAATGAGGAAATCGAGGCTTAGTGAGATACTGGACTGTCTGGAATTTGTAATACTGGTCAACGGAGAGGCTAGACTTTTTATATTCTTAGTAAGAAACAGATTATCTGGTGAGTAAAATTAAATTCAATGTAGGAACTTGGGGTACACTGTCTTAATTTAAGAGGTACTGATAACTCTCACCACTGCTATTTATTATGTGCCCCGGGAGCTCCTTCTAGTGGGAATTTGCTGCTTTATTCTGATGTTCCCCAGCACATGCATAGAGCCTTACATGGGATTTGAGCTCTTCTCCTAAGAAGGAAGCTATGAAAGCAGGCAGCATGTTTTAGTAACAGCAAGTTGAGCTGAAGAGTTAGTCACAGAATTATGCCTGAAGAAAGATTTCAGGATACAGCTGAAGAAGTTTCTGTCAAATTCTGTAAAAGTCAAGAACCTTGATGTAAATTTCAGTGTATTGAGCAAGTAATGAAAATGTTAACAAAATGTGGCCCTTTATGATCTCATACAACAGTAAGCCTTGAGGCAGGGACTTTACAGGTTTGGCTGACTTAGTAGATCAATAATCAATGGCATCAATGAGGACCCAGACATTTGCCATTATTCCATATGAAATCCTCACTGGACTGGCTTGCCTTGTGGTAGATAGGGAGGTATGCTCCCTAGGTCCTACTTCAAGAAAGGTCTCACTGTGAGGAGTGAGGTCAATTGTCAGCCCTCAGCTGTCCACTCCTTCAGAAACGTATGCCTCACTAAAGAGAGCTGCCTCATTCTTCAGATAGCTGAGTAAAGTGGGGGTGTAAAGAAACAGCCATTTCAGCCTAAAGCAGGAGAACTTCTATGGGTAATATTGGTCTAGAGCTCTTCTTGCAGTTGCCTAAGTTTGTTGGGCTTCATCACAGTTTACATCTCCCTTGCCCTAATCTTGCTTCTTCCCACTTTCTTTCCACTTTCTTCCACAGGTGCTGACCCCTAACAAACACACTGTACTTTAATCTCTTTGTGTGTATGTATGTGTTTCTGTGTGTGCATGTCTTCATGAGTGTATAAGGGTTTTATGTATTCTAAATTATTTTTTTAGGCTAGGTTCTCAGATTTAGGATTACTGGGTTAAAGGGTATGCCATTTTTAAGGCTCTTTGATTTTACAGCTTATCAAGATACCATTGATATACAAACATTATAGATATTTAATGTGTACATTTTGATGAGTTTGGACAAATGCATACACTCATATCATCACCATGATCAAGGTAATAAATATATTCATCACCTCCATTTGTATTTTGTGTGTTTGTGGTTAGATCACTTAACATGAGATATGCCTTCTTAAATTTTTAAGTGCATACCGCCATTAACTATAGGCCCTATGTTGTACAGATCGCTGGAAATTATTCATCTCATATAACTGTAGCTTTATAACCACTGTACAATAACTTCCCATTTTTTCCTTTCCCTATCCTCTAGAAACTACTACTTCATTATCTGCTTCTATAAGTCTGAGTGCTATATATATTTCATATAGGTGGAATCATGCAGTATTTGTCCATCTGTGACTGACTTATTTCACTTAGCATCAAGTCTTCCAGAATCACTCATATTGTCACAAATGGTAGGATTTTCTCATTTTTCAAGGTTGAGACCATCATTATTGGTTTAGACCAGTCAAGACTTATCCCTTGGAGCTTGGCTTAAGGCCCAGCTTCTTCTTAGGAACAAGCTTATACTGAGGACAATGAATAAAATTTTGACTCAGGAAGAAAAAAGACAGGGAGTAGGGAGTAGGTGGGAGGGAGCAGGATAGGCAATGAAGCTTGCCTTGCTATACAATCAAAAGTGACCAGGAATCTCAGGGCCAAGAGGGATGTGAGAGTCATGAAAGGCAAATGGAAGAGCAGTTTTATTGGAACATGCACATGACATGGCCTTAAAAGAAGGACACAAAATAATTGGCCAAAGAATATTTGCTGAATTAATGAGAACAGACTTTATGATTTCTTGGTCCCTTTTGGGTAATGGTGTTAAATCTGCTTTTCTAAGCCTTTCTTTCATTATAAAACCACACATAGACTCTAATGGACATGTGTACATTTTAATAAAACCACATCAAAATTTGTAGGAAATAAGGCCTATCCGTATAGAGATTTTCCCCTTTTGGCCTGGAACTTATAAAATACATTCTATAAAATAAGCATATGGGTCATAAAATTACTTATTTCAGGGTTTTAGTATAGAAATTTACATGAAAAAATAAATATGGCTATGATAATTTAAAATGAATTACTGAATTTTAGTTTCTTTTGATAAACTTTGATGTTTTTCACAGATAACATTAATAAAGATACATGCCTATAAAACAATAAGAAAAAATAATTTTCTTTTTTTGAAAAATTAATTTTCATAGTTAAAATTTAAATATATTGAATTTATAGATCTTTTGAATTTAGATTTTAACACAATATGAATAATAGTAATAATATCACATGCATCATTAATTTGCCTTTTAACTTGATATATAAAATCATTTTGTATTTACAGAGATAACCTAGCAGCATTCTTCCTGAAAAGCAATGTGTATATACATGCACTAATCACCTTGCTTTCATCTATTTCTGCCTTTTTCCTTACTAGCTTTTTATCCATGGATAAAATGAAAATCAGAAATATAAAATCACAGCTAAAATTCACAATGATAATTTGCAAACAAGCTACTATAAGGTGTGCCTAAACAAGTTCTGTCCCTAAAATCGATGAATAAGACAGACTGCAGATTATGTGCAATTGTAGGTTGTAGGTGGTATCATTACTCTTACCCTTACTCTACCAGTTCAGGAAGCATATTAAAGTATACACATGTGAGAGTGGTAATATTCCAATACTAACCTTGAATCAGTACTGATTTATGTAAACATCAGTCTTCATGAATGTTTTACTTTGACCACTACTGATTACAAAATATTGTGACCTACCTCTCAATATTTAGTTGGAAGTGGAGAATTGCAGTCATAATTAGAATAGTTTAACTCTAGGGCACCTCTTGTCTTAGTGTTTTTTTCTTTTTAAAATTGAGATGAAATTCTTGTAAGATAAAATGAGCCATTTTAAAGTGCACAATTTAGTGGCATTAGTGCATTCCCAATGTTGTGAAACCACTGTCTCTATTATTAGGCTCTGAATCATTTTCACCATCCCAGAGTTTTAGTATGCTTTTGATCCCTTATGCTAAATTTTACATAAATCTTGTATTAGGAAATGGAAGGGCAGAAGGTAGAGGACATTTAGGAATTATGCTTCAGTAGAAAGTAAGTGCATTTACCTTCTAGAAAAGCAAGAGACTTGGAAAAAAAGACACTCCATTATCCTATTTGTTTGGCAAATTGATACATATATTGATCCATCATTTAGTCATCTACTTTGGATATTCAGACAATTGAAATCAATGTCTTGGTACACACATACATGCACACGTACATGCCTTCAGACATATCTGCTGCTAAAATGTGGAGATATTTGTTCCAATCATAGGAGTAGCAGGTAGCAGGGTACATGGAAATTTGCATGTAATCTTAAAATAAAAACTATTTTGTTGCTAAAGCATTTCAAAGATGGCTTTTCCATAGGTTAAGTTGCCAATCATTCACTGATTCAGAATGACTTCTCAGGTATCTCCATGGCATCAACCATCTGTCTGTGGATTCAGCTTTTGAGGTGTTAGGATTATTGAGAACAAGAAGAAGCTGTGGTAACTATTCATCTCCTTTTCTTCTCTGGCAGATTTTCCCATAAATGAATTAGAGCTATTGGGAGTAAGTTACAGATGTTCAGTGGAGGAAAACTCTGTTTTTCTACTTAGGTTGCACTTTTACTTATATGCAGTATGAATTAATTTTGTAGTCCTAAACTCCATTAAGTTTCATTGCTATCCTTTTTGTATTATATTTGCTTGGAAATCCTTGTAGTAGACCAAAGAAATATTGTGAAAAACCATTTGCAGATACTCTTTGTGGAGAATAAGAGGAAAATGTTACTGGTTGGGAATCTTTACATTTAACCTGAATGCTAGAACTGTCAATGTATGAAAAATACTAAAGAATAGAAGGATGCTTTCAAAGGTTTAAAACGTACCAACAACAAAGGAAATGACTTAAAAATTTGAGGAAATAAAATTTTTAAAAATAAAAAAACCCAAACTTCTATAAAGGACACAAAATAATTAAAGTGAAAAAATACATAGAATGAGAATCAAGTATATATAAAGTAAGTGACACATGAATGTGGAAAACAAAAGCCACCAACAGGCAACTCACCTAAAAGGAATCTTGCTACTCCCATGAACACAGGAAGCTTAAGATCACTAAGAAACAAATGTATGCAAGTCAAATCCAAAATCAGATAATTAACAACATTTCAAACTGACAAAGTTGAGAAAGATTCCCATACCAAATGTTGGAGAAGTAGAGAAATATCAACCATATTGTGATATTATGGGTTGTAATATCAGTTGGTTATATTTAACCACCTCAGAAATCAATTTGATAATATCAAATATAATTGAATGTTTACATCCTCAGTTATTATTCTCCTGGCTATAATTCAGGGAAACCTAATATAGACCACCAGGAAACACAAAACGATGTACATTCCAAATTATGAATAGATCAGTATTTTAGAAAGAACTTAAATGTCAACCATATGAGTAATGATAGTATTCTGCTTTTAACAGTAGGGAAGATTAAATATTATGAAGGGCTTTGTGCTGACATAGAGAAGCTATTGAACAAAATTATAACATGTGTATGAGGAGCAAATTATCAGGAAGGAGTGAAGGGAGAGAGAGAAGGTGGTCCAAATAATGAAATCATTGCCATAAATATTAATTGGTTAAACTTTTCAATTAAGACACAGTGGCTATAACAAATTGGATTTAAAAAGTAGAGAACAAAAATAGAAGAACATCAAGAAGCTCAATTCATTTTTATGCTATATGTATGAACCACACTTTAAACAAAGAATATAGGAAGGTAGTGGTGGGGCACCTGGGAGGCTCAGTCAGTAAAGCGTCTGCCTTTGGTTTAGGTCAGGATCCCAGGGTCCTGGGATTGAGCAGCAAGGCAGGCTCTCTGCTCAGCAGGGAGCCTGCTTCTGTTCCCTGCCACTACATCTGCTTGTGCTCTTTCTTTCTCTCTCTCTCATTCTCTGTCAAATAAATAAATCTATAATAATAAAAAAATAATATAAGAACATAAAAAAATAATTTGCAAACCAAAGTCTGGGGTGTTAGTGTTGGCAGAGTAACTTTTTCTATCTTTTTACTTTTCTACATTCTTAAAGTATAGATCTTAGAAAGAGCATATATTTGTGTTTGGGTGGTCACCAAAAGAATAGACAGATATTCCAGACATGGAAGCATTTCGTAATGTCTCTATCCCTGGGAAAGTATAGTGAATCTTTTACGCATAGATGTAATAATGTAGCTTCAATATGCAAAGGAACATAATAAAACAGTTCCAATTTTAATGCACATCTCTCAGTAGTCAATAAAATAAGCACATACAGATATTGAGAAGGATATATATATATATACCATTTGGATAATACAACCAGCAATTGATATACTATGACACTACACCCAACAGCTGTAGAATGCATATTCAAGTACATATTTGAACACTTATAAGCATTTTCTGTGGGTTTAGCAGAGAGCAAGTCATAATGAGTTTCTAAAAAAAAAATTATAGCATGCAAGCTATATTCTTTGATAATTGTGAAAATGAGCTAAAAATCAAAACCAAAATGACACTGGAAAATGTCCAAATAACCATTTCTAGATAACCCATAGATCAAAGAAGAAGACAAAATGGAAATTAGAACATGTTTTGAAATAAATGGTAATATATGAAATCACGTGAGCTATAAACCATTAATGGGTATATTAGAAATACCTGCTGAATGCTAATGTTCTAAGATCCAGCTCAAATAATTAGCAAGAGAATAAATTAAAATCCAAAAAAGAAAGAAAAAAGGGATAATTAGAAATTAATGAAATAGAGAACAGAATAAAATCCACAAAACCCAAATTCACCTTTTTGGAAAAGAGAAATAATTTGAAAAACTGGTCAAGACTGATCAAAGAAGAAGGTGCAAATAAATGATATACAAATACACTGATAAGTTTTGGACAAATTTTTAGAAAAACACAACTTACTAAAACTAACATAAGAATACAGGAAATCTGAATTGTCCTATAGCAATTAAAAATTACTTTTAAAGACCCTCCTACAAAGAAAAATCTAGACTTAGATTGCTTCACTTGTGAGTTTTTTCCACACACTTAAGGGAGAATTACCTCAACTCTTCCAGAGAATGAAAGATGGTCATTATGGTTTTTCACATAGATGAAAAATCCTAAACAAAAATATTAGGAATAAAAATATAGCATTACATAAAAAAGCTAATATATTATGATCTATTTGGTTTATACTACGCATACGGTGTAAATTTGAAAATGAATAGATGTAATTCACTTTTACAGAAAAAGAAGACAAATTGTAATTTCAATAAATGTAGGAAAAGTATTTGATAAAATTCAGCAGCATTGATTATTCAATAAAAATCTTAGGACCAGAAGGATACATTCTTAATCTAATAAATGACATCTCTAAAATTTTAGAGCAATTATCTTACTTAATAGTAAAATTTTAAACTTTTCTGCCCTGCTTTTTGGAGTAAGACGATCTTTGATACAATTCTTTGTATTGAATGTTATAATAGAGATCCTATTAATTATAATTTTCCATTAAAAATAAACAAAACTTGCAAGAACTAGAGTGGAAGAAATGATAATGTTATTTGTAGAAAACATAATTGCGTACCTAGGGAGTCCAAAAGAATCTATAGATAAAATATTATGATTAAGTGAATTAAGTAAGGTTTCTGGATATAGTAGAAAAACTGAAAAATCCGTACAAATTCTATGTATTGTCAACAAGTAACTGGAAAATTAAGTTTTAAAAATATAATCTAAAGTAGTAGTAAAACATCAAATATCTAAAACGTCTAACAAAACATGTTTAAGAACCTTATATATAAACTAAGAACATAATCGAGAAAAAATAAAGCAGGCAAGTAAACTGAGGAATATACTTTATTATTTGAAACACTCAAGTATATGTTGTAAAGATATCAATTCTTCTCCCTAAATGTCTAAAGATAAAATGCAACAATAGTAAAAATTCAAGTTTTTTTATGGAAATTAACAAACTTGATCCTAACTTTTTTGGGAAATTCAAAGGGCCCAGATAAAGGGAAAGAACAAAGTTGGCAGGTTCTTTTTTTCTAAGTCTAACTACAAAATTGTAGTAATTATGAGCATCATATCAGCACAAATATAAAAACAACAATAGCAGGAATTTGAAAATACAGAAGCAGATTTTCACAATCATGGACAATTTATTTATGGAAAAATGGCACTTTTGAACAGCATTTACTATAAGATCAATATAACTTCCAAATGAAGAAAAGGATATTGACTTCAAACACCATGCACAAATACCTCTCGATAGATAGATAGATAGATAGATAGATAGATAGATAGATAGATATAATTTTGAGGAAAATAAATCCAGATCCAACAATGTGTGATTCTGCTCATATAAAATTTAAAAATTAGTTAGAAACCTTCTATGATATCAAAGGTCAGGATAGTGGTTGCCATGGTGAAGGAATAAGGAATAGTGAGTGAAGGTACACCCAAGGAGTGCTTCTGGGTAATTATGGTGGTTAATTTCTTGAGGTTTGTGATGGTTACATGGGCATATTCATTTCATGGGATGTCATTTAGCTATATGTTTTTGATTAGCATTCTTCTGGTATGCTATACTTCAATAAAAGATTATTTCACAATATGGTTGATAATAACATTTGTCAACTGTGTGTTTCTGATAGGTAAGTATGTGTATCTATTCCCTGCACTTTTCTCCATTTCTAAAATAATTCTTAACTTATAAATAATAAAGTAAAGCAAAACCATTGATAAACAATCATTCTCTTGAAAGGATTGAGCATTACTATACAGATAGAGTTTTCCTAGTGTCAGTAATCAATTTATTAATTCATTGAGTTAATTTAAGAGTTTAATCTTCCATTTTCCAGTTGTGTCCACTGCCTCTCTCACCCTGTTAAAAATAGCTATCATATTATTTTTTGAGTATGTATATTTGTATGTCAATATCTACGTCTTTTCCCCCCATAAAATGATAGTCTTTGTGGAATGTTCATGCTCAGGACCTTCTGGGAAATACATTATTTTCTGAGCTAAAGAAGAGTCCAACATCTTCCCTCCTGCCCCTTCTCCCAGAAAGCTGTTAATCAATAAGCTAAGAACTGGACGGCCACAGGAAAGTAACGCTTCTTGCTTTTTCTTAAAATCATAAAGGGCTTATATATTTATTATATAAAAAGATAATTATCCATATTCTTAAATAATCAACCAGCCTTTTCTTATACGATGATTTTTTTAAAGGAACATAAATAGCTAATTATAAAATACAGGACTGTATGTAAATAGTTTTTTAATCTGTTTTTTTCACTTAACAAAGCATAAACTTTTTCATGTAATTATATATGATGGTGTTCCTTAATCCAGTGTTTGAGGATCTTTAGAAATACAATGAATGCATAGAATGTAAAGGGAACGTCATCCTTATAATGCGATTATTTACCTAGTACTCATGAGTATTTGCTTGCTTGGATGTTAGTGTAGAGTATTCACTGTTAAACTGGGTATTTTAATTTTCTTTGTAAAACAGGCCCAACTCTGCAGCAAAGCTTGGATCTCTGCTCCATTTTAAAGAGATGCACTGTAACCTCTGAAACAGAAAGTGAATTTAATCAATCCAGAGGGAGCAGTGCTTTCTCTGAGGAGGTTGCTTAATGAGTGACTCTTGAGTGAATCTCCAGTCTACTTGCCAGGGTTGCTGCCCCATTTCTGTTTCTGAAGTTACCTCTTCCCCTCCTGTCTACTGAACTTAGAGTGGGTTTTTATTTCCCTTTCATCCCTTAGCACATAAAAGCATGATCAGAGTTACTCCAAGACTTACTTATATGGACTTGGGAAAACTCACCTCACTTCTTTCCAAACCTAACTGTAGGAACAAATAATATTCCAAGTCATTTTTTACCTTTCACTTATTTTCCCTATTTACCAATTCAGTTGAATTTTAGAAGTCTTTAGAAATACTGATTATATTCTTTGTGCTTAGCTGGACAGAAGCTTGACACAGATAAACTGGTTTATTAATACCACATTATTTTATGGCTATAATAAACACATTTAAATTTTAATTTTAAGCCAAGTTGTGAGTCAATGCAAAGATCTTAATGTGCTGCTTCAAAATATATCATCTGCTTTAAATGAAAGCATAATTTGGAAGCCCTCTCTGGTAAACATACAAAAACCTACTTAAAGGACTGTAACCAGAAAAAGTTTTTATAAGTGAGATACAAAGAGAATTATCTATGGGCTTACAATCTCAACTTACTTTTTTCTTCTTGCTAGATTGAGTTTGTAGGTACTTTAAATGAAATAATCAAGAATTAAATACATACAAAGAAACTTCTGACTCAATGTGTACAATCATGATAAATCACTGGAATATAATAGAATTTATCAATTAAATATTATAAATAATGTTTTAGTTTATAACATTCTTTGGAGGAAATAATACTTTTTAAAAGAAGTTCAAAATGATCTGAAATGCTGCTGTTCCTTTCTGGCAAAGATGGAATGTCTAAATGAATTCTGGCAATTGGCTTTAGGGACTTCAAAGCTTCGTGTTATCTGTGAAGTGATTCATTATTAATGCCCTGATGTAGCTGGTAATGTTTAGTCTAATTGGATTTAAATAGCTTATTGTAGGAAGTTTTCATTTGAGGTTATTTTTGCAGCCTTAGTGATAATATCTTGAGTTAGTATTTTCCTAAGAATCTTTGCCAGGAGACAAATATTGTCAGCTCAATAGTCATATCTGATCATCAGTTGATGATGGGGTAGATTAATCTAGTAACCTTATTCACAATAATGATCCTAATTTTTCCTAAGTATATAAACACCAGAGAGATCTAGTTCATATTAGTTGTTCAATCATAAGATGATATGTTAGCCCTGTGAGGTTGGAGTGGAGAGAAAGGACTGCTGCAAAATGTATCCATCTTGATCTCTACAAGAAAATTCATTACCCTTCATCCTGCCCCATTGAGGCAAGACCAAAAGGGACTGCTGGAAAAATAGATGATTGGGATAGGATAATGGTATTCCACAGCTTACAGTCATTCACAAGGCAAAGTGAATAATATCTATCATCTATCTATCTATCTATCATCTATTAATTTAACTTACATAGAGTCTCACTATGAGCTAATCATTGTTCTAAGTGCTTTGAAATATTAACTCATTGATGAGGAAGGAGCATTCATAACATAGTGAATTCTTTTTTGTATTTATGGCTTAAAAAGAAAGATAACGTCATAAAACAAAACCTAGCTATAGTCACAACATTTTGAATCATGAAAGGCAGGTCAGACCTGGTAGAGATTCCTTTCAACTAATCTTGACTGGGAGATAAGGTTTCTGCTATGTGCATGATACATTGTGTCTGTCAAAGGACAATCTCTTGGGAATAACAGGTCAGGAACAATTAACAATTAGAAAAGTCAGAAGAATGAATAAACCCAAATTTTGCTACTTTGCTCTATTGATCAAAGCATTTTACAGGTGTGATGGAATTCACTGATTATTTTGGAAAGTCTCTCTGGTATTCAACGGAAGTCAACAGACTGTCCTTCGCTTTTTGAAGAATACACCATGGGCCCCAATTCCATAGATGCCCTACATAGATTCCAACTACAGTTGGAATCAGTGATGATTTCATTGTTACCATGTTTTTTTCTCTTCAGTCTCTAATGTGTTTTTATTTTCCTCCCTAATGATTTCCCTTGGTTTTACTTTCCAAACCACTGGAAGGGATAGATTCCCTTAAGCATTTTGAAGTAGAGTGGAAATTATTTCACTGCAATGGCTAGCAATTATCTCAGAGACCAGGAGGCTGTCAGGGTTACTAGGCAAGACCTGCAGTTATCTGAAGCACATCAATTCTGAAAAATACCAGGTTTAGAAGTAAACAGTCTCTTTAACAGATGATTATAATAGTCATCACCTGCAATATTTTTCTGCATTCAGATGAGATTTTTAGAAGTAGTAGTATAAATCTAAGTAATAACTAAAATATTACTAAATAACTAAAATATTTAAAATATTTAAAAATGAAGAATGAGTCCAAAAGTAGAATTATCCTATGTACTCCAAGACTGAAAATGAATTTTTAGAATAATGCTGTCCAGTAGAACTTTCTGTGATGATGGAAATGCTCTGTTATCTCTACTGTCTAATATCATAGCCACTGGCTACCTATGGCTGTTGAGCAATTGATAAATTGGCTAATTGAATTGAGGAACTGAATTTTAAAATTATATTTAGGCCTTCTGCCCCTGGATGCCTCTGAGTAAGCATCGTTAAAGTCTCCCCTCCCACTGCCATCATGCCTAAGTCAGAATCTCCCAAAGAGCCTGAGCAGCTGTGGAAGCTCTTCATCGGAGGTTTGAGCTTTGAAACAACCTATGAGAGTCTGAGGAGCCATTTTGAACAATGGGGAACGCTTATGGACTGTGTGGTAATGAGAGACCCAAACACCAAGCGCTCCAGAGGCTTTGGGTTAGTCAGGTAGGCCATCATGGAGGAGGTGGATGCAGCCATGAATGCAAGGCCACACATGGAAGAGTATGGAAGAGTTGTGCAACCAAAGAGGGCTCTCTCACCGGAAGATTCTCAAAGACCTGGTGCCCACTTAATGGTGAAAAAGATTTTTGTTGGTGGCATTAAAGAAGACACTGAAGAACATCATCTAAGAGACTATTTTGAACAGTATGGGAAAATTGAGGTGATTGAGATCATGACTGACTGAGGCAGTGGCAAAAAAAGAGGTTTTGCTTTTGTGACATTTGATGACCATGACTCTGTAGACGAGATTGTCATTCAAAAATACCATACTGTGGGGATCCCTGGGTGGCACAGCGGTTTGGCGCCTGCCTTTGGCCCAGGGTGCGATCCTGGAGACCCGGGATCGAATCCCACGTCGGGCTCCCGGTGCATGGAGCCTGCTTCTCCCTCTGCCTGTGTCTCTGCCTCTCTCTCTCTCTGTGTGTGTGTGACTATCATAAATAAATAAAAATTGAAAAAAAATTAAAAAAAAATACCATACTGTGAATGGCCACAACTGTGAAGTAAGGAAAGCCAGCCCTATCGAAGCAAGAGATGGCTAGTGCTTCATCCAGCCAAAGAGGCTGAAGTGGTTCTGGAAACTTTGGTGGTGGTCGTGGAGGTGGTTTTGATGGGAATGACAACTTTGGTCATGGAGGGAACTTCAGTGGTCGAGGTCGCTTTGGTGGCAGTCAAGGTGGTGGTGGATACGGTGGCAGTGGGGGTGGCAGTGGGGATGGCTATAACGGATTTGGTAATGATGGAAGCAACTTTGGAAGTGATGGAAGCTATAACAATTTTGGCAATTACAACAATCAATCCTCAAATTTTGGACCCATGAAAGGAGGAAATTTTGGAGGCAGAAGCTCTGGCTCCTATGGTGGTGGAGGCTAATACTTTGCCAAACCACGAAACCAAGGTGGCTATGGTGGTTCCAGCAGCAGCAACTATGGCAGTGGCAGAAGGTTTTAATTACTGCCAGGAAACAAAGGTTAGCAGGAGAGGAGAGCCAGAGAAGTGGCAGGGAAGCTACAGGTTACAACAGATTTGTGAACTCAGCCAAGCACAGCGGTGGCAGGGCCTAGCTGCTACAAAGAAGACATGTTTTAGACAATACTCGTGTGTATGGGTAAAAACTCGAGGACTGTATTTGTGACTAATTGTATAACCGGTTATTTTAGTTTCTGTTCTGTGGAAAGTGTAAAGCATTCCAACAAAGGGTTTTAATGTAGATTTTTTTTTTTTTGCACCCATGTTGTTGATTGTTAAATGTAATAGTCTGATCATGATGCTGAATAAATGTGGCTTTAAAAAAATAAAATTATATTTAGTATTAATTTAAATGTAAATATATGCCACATGAGCCAAGTATTACTGGATTAGGGTAGTTCTAATTTTCTAAAATTCTAAATCATAATTGTGTATGATAAGAACATTTTACACTGAAGAAATACTGTATGTATTTTTCATTATACACTATAAATCATCATGTAATTTATATGAACTATAAAAAGGAAATGTTTGGTTAAATACATGCATTTCCGAAATTAGATTTGGCACTATGTTTTAGTATTTCAAATATTTTTTCCCATTGACACTATGCATTTTTAATTTTTTCAAGAAATGTGATTTTTGCTAAAAACAAAATATAATTCTGGCACTATTGAAACATTTTTAATTTGGAGTTTAATTCATTTGCTGAGAAGAGTGTATTTTTTTAAGTTTCATTGATATACAATTTACCTACCATAAAACTCACTTAGTGTACAATTCAGTGTTTTTTTTAGTGTACTTAAAAAATTGTGCAACCATCATAATCTAAAATTAGAGCATTTTCAAATCCCACAAAAGGAACCTTATTCCTATTAGCAGTCACTCCCCATTTCGTCCCTAGCCCCTCACATCTGTCTCTATTGATCTGCTTATTCTAGATAATTGATAGTAATTAGAATGATATAATACATAGAAACTTGTAACTTCCATTGAGAGATGAATTTCTTCACCCCAAGAACCTTTTTCTTCACCTGAGATAAAAATAAGTAAATATAGCTTAAAAATGATAAATTTCACTTATAGGAATGTTTGTAAGATTTTGGAGAAGAGAAAAAAGTCCAATAAATATTAATAGAGAAGTTGCATAATTAATAAAATATCTACAAAACCAGTACTAGAAACCTAGTTCATAAAGTACCTACTCTTCTATCTACAGTCACTATATCTGAAGGGTCCCAGTGCAGACAATGACACAAGAAATTGTCCTGGGAAACTGTAGTCTTCTTGACCATGCTGCTGTTGTCTCTCAGGTTCTCTGTCTTTTCAGGTGCTGCCTGTGCTGTCATGGGAGCTCAGAAAGATTGCATGGAACATATCATGTGTTGTGGTTAGTGAGGGGAGGTGTCCTCTTCTAATTTTCTAGTGGTTTACTCTTTAAAGGGAATACCAAGGCAGATTTGTTTCTGTCCCAGTGTTTTATGGAATTTTAAGTGGATAACTTCTTATAACTTTTGCCTACTTCCTCCCTCTTGCCTTTTTTCAGCATGCATTCAGATAGGTATATGTTGGGTTACTAGGGGGCAAAGGCCTTCACCAGAAATGATGATCTCATGAGAATTTCTTCTCTTTGCTGAGGAATAAGGCCAGACTCCTGGGGTCCATCCAACTTACCGTGTCCTGTTCTTTCTTCCCCATAATGAGTTTTTATCTAGAAACCACCTCGGTCCCTCATAAATGTTGGTTTCCAGCAGGTCAGATTCCCCAATTTGTCAGAGATGTCCAGCTATTTTTGAACACCAGAGCTTTGTGTAGTTAAACTAAAGTTGGGATAGCCACCAAATTTCTTTGTTGTGCCATAGGGCCTCTCAGTAGAGAATGGGGTGGAAATCTGTGCGTGGAGCCATCTGGTGGTAGGACCATCTACTCACACTTTCTGCCACCCCAGATTTTGACACACTGGAATTCTCGTGTTATATAAATAGCTTTATATCTAGGGTGGTATTTCCCAGTGCTCAAGTAATGCCAAAAACCATCATGTTTCTCATATCCAATAATTTTACTTCTTAAAAGTCTATCTTATAAACAGAACTAAATATACTCAAATCCTTGTCTAGAAAGTTTATCTTGAAAATGGCTGTATGTCATGGCAGCAAGACAACTAGTTGGAAAATTAAGCATTGTGTTAAACATTACAAGTAAAATGTTCAGCCCATTCAGAGTTATTTGGTGCAATGTGATCCAGAGATTGGTTAACTTTTTTTTTTGTTTGTTTATAAAAACTGCCAAATTCTCTCAAATGAATGGTTTATGTGCACAAAGTTACTTATGCTAAAAAACATTCTATAAATTGAGTCAAAAATTGCTCATTCTCATCACTGACACCATGAAAAAAAGAGAAGACTAAAGAGTTTGGACTTTGTTGAAAAGCTATTTAAGTCAGTATTTTAAAAAAAATTGTTTAAAGGATCCAATATATATCCAGACCTATGAGGGGGAAAAGAAAACATATTCCTTCAAGAGCTATGGAATGTAGCAGACACCATTTCTGAGTTGAGGGGTTTAGTGTTGTTGTTGTTGTTGTTTTAGACTCTGAGAATATTAGATGGTAGATTCTACCCACATCCTTTCGTTTTTTGGCCTCTAACCTTATTGTATGGAGAGATACATAAGACAGCTCTAATTCTGAAGGTAGAGCAAGGCAAAAAGCAATAGCTGTTCTGGGTTTTGTCTTCATGAGGGAATAAGGATGCTGATTTCAGAATAGAGATACTTACTGTCGTGTTTCAGAAACTTAAAGTTTTTTAGACTAGTGTGTTTTAAGTATTACCCTACTCTTTCCTCTGTCCTTTCGCTTCCTTTGTCCTCTAACTGCAAAGAATGTATCAGGAATAGAATTCAGAGATAGTCTTCTAACTACATATACTTAGGATGGCATGAGCCTTAAGCCTTCTTAAGTTCTTTTGATTATTTTTTCATTCTACAAACATGTACTGAGTGTAGAAATGATTGGAAAGAGGAGGAGAGTTAGTAAACCAGGTTAGAGACCATGGATAGGTTGACACCGGGAGAAACAGAGACAAAATTTTCCTGCACCTTGGAACCATACATTCATGGTTGGATAGAAGAGACTTGAGATTTTTTTTTTAATATTTTATTTATTTATCCATGAGAGACACAGAGAGAGAGAGAGAGAGGCAGAGACATAGGCAGAGGGAGAAGCAGGCTCCATGCAGGGAGCCCAACATGGGACTCAATCCCAGGACTCCAGGATCACACCCTGGGCTGAAGGCGGCCCTAAACCGCTGAGCCACCTGGGCTGCCTGACTTGAGATATTTTTAAGAGAAACTGGTGCTTTTGCAGGAGCAGTGAGCCAGTATGCTGCTGAAGGCTCTATTATAGTCTGGATTCTGATATCAAAGCCATTTTTTTTTAACCTGATGAATACTGTCCTCTCCCTGTGGCCCTGGGTGAATTCCATCTGAAAGGAAGAACAGTCTCTTGATCCACAATTATAGGTTTGGGAGGCCACATTAGTATCCTGATGGGCACTGAAGATAAAGCAAGACATTCTTAGTGATCTGAAGGAAATTATGATATAGTAGTAGGAACTTCCAGGTAAACAATCACAACATGGCACTATATGTAGTAATAGAGAAAGTTTGGATTCTGATGGCAGCCTAGTAAAGAATACAACTATTTCAGTTTTGGGAGAGTGAAAAGCATAATCCGATAGGTGACATTTGACCCGGATATTGAAGGGCGAGTGGGAGTTTTCCAGGTAGTGAAGAAGAGAACAGGAATAGAATTGTTGAAATAACACCTTGGGAGAAAAATATGCACATAGGCGAAACCAAACAATCTCCCCAAATTCCCCAAACAAGAAAAACAAAATAAAATATAAAACAAAAACTTTGCATTTTCATAATCCTTGGCTCAATGAGACCTTTTTGAAATGTGAGTAGGAGCAAGGTTCTTATTTTATTTTATGCTATTCTGTAAGTTGATCTATGTGCAATGCCAAATTGAGTTTGTGCTCAAAATTTCCTAATCCATTAATCTTCAGGTGTTTTTCACATTTTCCATTTGAGTGACTGCAGTAGATCCACTGACCCCCAAAAAGGCTGGTAAGCCAAAGAGAAAACAGCAGACTCCCTGAATGATAAGTATTTATAGAAAAGGCAGTTCACTTAGAGCAATTACTCAGAGAAGTTAGAGGGGAAAGTATGGAGTGAATGTCCATCATTTATTAGTTTAGAATTAAACCAAGTATAATCTATAGATAATGGATAGAGATGACTTTTTAAAGTAAAACCTTTCACCCTCGTAATGCAAACCTCTGACACCAGGGCCTACTTCTGTGCTGAATCACTCAAGCTGTGGCTCAATGCCCAAAACTCAATTTCTTTTGTTCAGTGCCCTCTAAAGCATGATCTCTCTGAGACTCAGCTTATCTTGGCAGAACTTTGCTTATTGAATTTTGCTTGATTTGCTCTTCCTCTTTGAGTCTGATTAAAGTTTCCTTCTCTTTCCAGCACCCATTTGTTTCTGCTTCAAGCGAAGAACTTGCTTAGTTAGCTCAATTTGATTTCCCTTGTGGGTTTTTCTCCTATATGTTTCTTTATTGCAGAAGCCTTCACAGATAGAAATGTGGTTCCTTGAGCAGATAATAACAGCTCTTGTTAACTAACGGTTCTAACCCTTACATGGCTCTTCTTACTCACTGGATACTGTTCTAAATGCTTTTCATGAATTAATTCCATCTTCACAAAAACTGGCAAGTATCGTTCTTCTTCCCATGATGTAGATAGGAAGGCACCTAGAGAAGAAAGGCCTTGCCAGAGCTCACAGAGTTGGTAGCAGAGTTGTGCTTATGTCCTAGTTGTCTGTGTTTCCAACAATATCCCCTGTAATCTGTCAATAAAAGCCAGAGACTGTGTAAATTAGCCTTCTTACTGCTCACATACTCCATGGAAGGAAGATGGGCACTTTAATCTTAATATACACATGAGAAAGTGGAGTTTCATAAAGCTGATGTAACTAGCTCAAGTTTACCCAGTGGCTAAGATGTGTTTCAATTGTTAGCATCTCCAACATAAAATCCCTTGCTCTTAACCACTGCATTGAGCACCACTTTTGTTTTGTTTTATTTTTGCTTTGTTTCATTTTCAAAGCTCTGATCCAGAGCTCAGACCCAGACCTCCCCTTCTTCCTTGTATAACCTTATCTCATGGCTTTAAATAGATATCTGTACCCTGATGATTCCTGGGTCTGACATCTTCCCTAAGTTTCACATTCATGTGTCAGGAAATGCTTTCTGTAAGACCTATCTAGTAAATACTTTAAGGTTTGTGGATCATAGGATAGGTCTCCAAATGAGTGAGCAATTTGAATGTAGGAATTGGATCTTGTTCATCCTAGTGTCCTTGGGGCCTAGATCAATATCTGGGAAATGAATTCTCAGAATTTGCTTGTTAGCTGAACTAATAAATGGTTATAAAATATTATCCTTGAAAAGATATTGCTGAAAACCTTGCTTATAGACACTTTGCTGACATACTCTTGGTCCATATTCATCAGGGTTATTGACTTAAGTTCTCTTTTTTAGTGGAGTTTTTTTTTTTTTTTTAAGATTTTACTTATTTATTCATGAGAGATACACAGAGGCAGAGACATAGGTAGAGGGAGAAGCAGGCTCTCTGTGGGGAGCCTGATATGGGACTCTATCCCAAGGCTCCCGGATTATAACCTGAGCCAAAGGCAGACAATCACTGAGCCACCAGGTGCCCTTTAGTGGAGTCTTTATCTGGTTTTGGTATCTGGGTAATGCTGGCCTCAGCATGACTCCTTTTAGGACTTAATCCTAATGGCTAATGTTGTACAACTAAATGCTGCTCAAATTTTAGTGTGTCACCAATCATGTGGGGATCTTAATAAAAGTCAGAGTCTGATTCCAGAGGTCTAGGGTAGGATCTGAGATTCTGAATTTCTCATAAGCTCCCAGATGATGTTGATCCTGATGTTCAGGGACCACAAATTGAACATCAAGGGCATGGCCATTATTCAACATATTTCAGATGTTTTTTTTCTTCATGGAATTAACTGCTGGCCATTTTGGTGACCCTGTCATTATCTTGACTAATTCAGAACCAACTCAAGCTGAAGTTCATGTATATATTTCAACATACTAATTTCTCATGGAGTGTATAAGTCTATGGAGCTCTTTTTTATTTGGAAAGCCTACCAAATGAATGCAACCCTCATGGGTTCCTGCCTTTGAGAGCAGCTTTTGTGCCCTCCAAGATGATAGTATATGTACATAAGGTTTGACTACATAAATATGATAATTACTCCTTACAGATTATAATCCTTATGGGAATAATGAAGGATTGTTTGAACAATAGGGAACTTCAGAATCTTATCAGACCTTCACAGCCAACTTAGCCACAAAGAGGTCAAATATAACCTGTGATATTTTTATATTACATCAAGAATGAGTGTTACATAAAAAAATGAATTAATGTTATAAATGTCATAAATGAATGTTGTTAAATTAAGTCTGAGTCTATGTGCATATAGAATGCAATTTTTTTCAGTTTCTTTTTATAAGTAATTCTCTAGCTATAAGCCAGGCAATTTTATCTCCTACATTTTTAGTGAGTCTTAGAATATGATTTAAAACATTGGCAATTTATTTAAAAACATTGGCATTTTTTATCAAAATAAATTGTGTTGAGTTTTCCCAATTTTATTCCACCATTTTACTTACTACTGCAGATATATTGCATGATTATTTTGAATATTTTGTCACTTGCCAATATGTTGATATTTTTTAGAAATAATTCTAATGTACAATGCCAAGCATTTTTTAGTGCTTGAAATAGCCGGCCACATAAAATACTGAAGCAGAAAGCTATTTGGCCATTACCTAGAAAGAAATAGATAGTTTTCAAGGAAGGACATGGTCAAGTGCTTTGAAGAGGATAGATATGGATTTGAATGTTTGTCCACTTGGTTATTTTATTGTCTAGCCATAATGTGTTCTTCCCACATAATGATTTTAATAAAGAGTTTGCTGCCAGATTTAACTAGAAAGACAATTAGCCCCAGAAAAGGATCCAAACCTTTGGCTTCTTTCAAGCTCAAAAGATCTCAGGTCACTAATTGCCCAAGGGAAAGACAAAATCTGTTATAAAATTGCCAGGCCAAACTTTGAACTATAGTTTGAAGAAACTGGAAAAAGAAAAGGAAGCATGAAAATAAGCTTTTCTCTCTTTTTAGTAGGTCTGATCCTGGAAATGTTTAAAGACTACCTTATATCAGAAATGAGAGATATATGAAGAAAAATAGGGAAACTCATACTACGTGATATTAAAACATCCAGTATTTAAAAAGGCTTTTGTTATCTAGAGAATTGCAAAAACATCACAAAAATATGTACTCAGTTTTATGAAAAGAAATAGGCAATGCTTGACCAAAGGAGAGACTGGTGGTGGAGAGGGTGGTATTTATACTTCAGGTCATACTTTGAGTATAGTCGACACACATGATTACATTTGAAAAAAAAATAAAAGTAAAGTGATTTTTATTTCCAAGAAATTATTAGTATGGTTATTTTACTTATGCATAAAATAATTATATTGAGTATAACTTCAAAGTTTGGGATTTAAAATTTTGCTTTAAAATTATTATATAACAATGTTAATCCATTTTCAACATTTTGTGTATTAACACTAGATTTTTGTATTAGACTTAAATTTCTACATAATAAAAAAGCAAGAAGTAAAATAATTTTTATAAAATTTGCATTATACAGGCTAGGCTAGGTTATGCTACAGAATCCTCTCTTCCCCAGAGTCCTCTCTTCCCCAGAATCCTCTCTTCCCTCTTATCTTCTCCAGAAAGAGGTTTGCCATAACACACAGTGTTCATTGGGAGTCTGAGTTGCTCTCCAGGCAATTCTCCTGGAGGATCAGTATTTCAGGCTGTTTTGCTTCTATGGTTCCTGTAAATAATATATGCCTCCAGGTTGATGAGGGCAGAGAGGACATGGAAAACTCCCACAAACTCTGAATGTTTGTTACCAGGAAGTTACAAAATCCCTTTTTACCCACATTTCTTTAGTTGAAGTAAATCCTACACTTAACATATATTTATCTTCAAAGGGCAGTTAAGTACAACCATCCTGTGTTCCAGAAAGTAATGTTTCCTACAGGGCTCTGCATTCTCTAATTCTTCCTTTTCTTTCCTGTCACTTGGCTGGTGAGGCTTTTTTAACCTCTCACTTAAAGCAGCGCCATCCATAGACATCTTCTTTACCATATCCTAATCCTGTTCATCTTGCCCTAATCACAAAATAAACTTCCCTAAACCAAAGAGGTTTCTTCAATCTCTGTCCCAAATCACCCATTCTTTCCTACTAGTCCATCTCCTAATGTGGCATGGCACTGAGGGTTAAATGTGGTTGGGACCAAGTGCAGAAGTTGAATCCTAAACCAACTTCATCCACTGTAGCTGAGAAAACACTGGGAAGAAAAGTCCAGGAATAAGCTTAAACTATATGTGACCCAAGAGAGTAATTGTAGACAGAATGTGGCATTCACCCAGATAAGCAGTTGGAATTGAAAAGGCTCAACCAAAAGAGATAGGGGTCTCTTTCCAGTTAGACAGACCATAGGCCTAAGAATGTAAGAGCATTGGCTAGGAATAGCAGCAGGAAGCAGAGTGCCAAATAGAAAACTGGGATCTAGGAGGAGACTCCAGTCACTGATCAATGTGGAAGGGAAGGTATCAGTGTTGGAGCAAAGTTATGACAGGTTAAGAAGGTAAGAATTCATGTTTTAGAAGACAGCTGAAACTTAGTGACACATAGTCATCTACAAGGCACTAGTTTTTTAAATTTTTTGCTGTTGTTTCAAAGGAAATATCCAGAGCCTTAATATATAAGCTAGAAGACAGCAGAGCATCTCTAATTGAAGTAACCATGGCCTGCACCGCTTCTTGTTATAGAGTAGCAACCCCCAGAGTAATTTCTCAATATCCACAGGGTTCCACTGAGTAAAAATATAGTCTTAGTTTAAAGGAACATGGCAGATGTACAGGTGCTAAAGCTGGGGCAAGGCACGGAGGAGGGCAGGAGGCAGGAGGTCGAATAAGTGGTAGCAGTAAGAGCAACTGACCAGTGTTGCACTGTGACCCCGGTGGGATGAACCAGATCAGGCTTTTAAACCCCATCTGACTGCTGCAGATTGGACTTAGACCTGGGAGCAGAGGGAGCCTACAGAGAGGTGCTAAGGGACCCTCAATGTGGAGAGCAAGGGCAAACGATGAGGTGGCACCAACTTCTTCTTTCTTCCTTTTCCATAGAAGAAATGTCCCTACTATAACCAAAAGCATTTGTTCTTTGGATCCCAGGCCCTCACATATTTTCAAAAACTTGACTCCTAAAGTTCTTCCCGCCTTTTGTCACCAATGTCTTTCTTTATACAGGCACATTTTCTGTAGCACAAACACATACTCTGGGGCAGTGGTTCTTAAGTGTGGTTCCTGGATCATCATCAGCAGCAGCACCTGGGAACTTGTTAGAAATGGGAATTCTCATGTTCCACCAAAACCTACTGAATTAGAAACTCTGGGCCCCCAAGCACATGAGAAAATGCTCTGCATCACGGCCATCAGGGAAATACAAATCAAAACCACAATGAGATACCACCTCACACCAGTGAGAATGGGGAAAATTAACAAGGCAGGGAACAACACATGTTGGAGAGGATGTGGAGAAAGGGGACCCTCTTGCACTGTTGGTGGGAATGTGAACTGGTGCAGCCACTCTGGAAAACTGTGTGGAGGTTCCTCAAAGAGTTAAAAATAGAGCTGCCCTACGACCCAGCAATTGCACTGTTGGGGATTTACCCCAAAGATACAGATGCAATGAAACGCCGGGACACCTGCACCCCGACGTTTATAGCAGCAATGGCCACAATAGCCAAACTGTGGAAGGAGCCTCGGTGTCCATCGAAAGACGAATGGATAAAGAAGATGTGGTCTATATCTATATATATATATATAATGGAATATTACTCAGCCATTAGAAATGATGAATACCCACCATTTGCTTCGATAGTTGGAACTGGAGGGTTTTATGCTGAGTGAAATAAGTCAATAGGAGAAGGACAAACATATGGTCTCATTCATTTAGGGAATATAAAAAATAGTGAAAGGGAATGAAGGGGAAAGGAGAGAAAATGAGTGGGAAATATCAGTGAGGGTGACAGAACATGAGAGACTCCTAACTGGGAAATGAACAAGGGGTGGTGGAAAGGGAGGTGGGCGGGGGAGTGGGGTGACTGGGTGATGGGCACTGAGGGGTGCACTTGATGGGATGAGCACTGGGTATTATGCTATATGTCGGCAAATTGAACTCCAATAAAAAAAAAAACTCTGGGCCCCTGATTGTTTTTTTAATAAGCCCATCAATTAATTCTTATGTAAGGTATAAATTCTGAGAACCACTACCCTAGTGTAACACACTTAAAGAAACTTGGCTCCCCATTTTCCTATAATCACTGCCCATTTTCCTGTCCCCATCTATGATGAAACTACTCCAACATGTTGTCCACACTGTCTTCACCTCCCACATAGCTTTTAACCTGATCTCAGTCCCTACCACTCCACAGAAACTGTCCTTTTCTAGGTCAACCAGAATCTCAATGTCAAAATTAGTGAGCACATATCTTTATAAATCTAACTCAGTCCTTTATCAGGATGTTTCCATCAATCTTATCCTTTCTAAAGAAATTTACCTTCTTGATTTTCATGACATAACATTGTTCTGTTTTCATCTTCAGTCGCCTTCTCTGGCCTCACCTTCTCTACCTCATCTTTAAATATTGGTATTGTATGGGTTTTGGAACTTTGCCTTTTCCTTTCCTTCTTTGTACTCTCAACCAGGGTGATTTCATCCAGTTCCAAGGTTCAAATGATATCTATATTGGATAACCTCCAAGTTTAGATCTCATATGGATTTCTCTGAGCTACAGGTTTGCAAATTCAATACCTTCTCTTCTGTACTGAGATATTACATAACATAATCATATACATTATTATTTATAATATGTATCACTGTATAATCAGAAATACTAAATCCCCCCATACACACACAGCCCTGTTCCTCCAGTCCAGCTTTGCTTACATGATTCTTTAATACTATCATTCTTTAGTATCGCCATTCACCTCTGTCCAAGGAAAAAAATCTGATCATTATATTTCCCACTTCCCACCCATCTGATTCACTGACCAATATTACTGATTCTATCACTAAAATATATTTCAAATCTGTCCATTTCTCCCTATGGCAACTACCATCATCTTGGTGAGGATCATGGTGATTTCATTAGCACAAAGCCTGCTGTCTGGCCTCCAAATAGCATTCCTGCTGTATGCAAATCCATTCCCTACATAGCACTGAGAGATCTTAAAATATAAATAAAATCTTGATAATTCTTTGCTTAGAAATCCATATTTCTTTTAATGGGCAAAGGACCTGATTGGCCTCCTCTCCCCTTCTGCAGTGTCATTGGTGATCCTTCTCTTTTTCTTTCCTTGTGCTTTGGCCATATTCATCTTGAGATATTATTTAAACTACTCCTGGTTCTCTCCTTTTCTAGACCTTTGCAGTTTCTGTTCTCTTGCTTGGAGAGGACTTTTACCTTGGCTCTTCCCATGGCCAACTCTTTCCCATGTTTTAGATTTCAGCTTATCTGACCCTCTCATTTGGGCCTGGATAACCACATCATTTAAAATCCTGCCAGCCCAGTTATTCTCTATTCCTGAATCCTATTAATTTCCTACACAGCACTTAGTACCATCTGTAATTATTTGATGTGTCTGTTTGTCCCTGCGCTAAAATAAACCTTCTTTTTTTTTTAATTTTTATTTATTATTTATGATAGTCACAGAGAGAGAGAGAGAGAGGCAGAGACACAGGCAGAGGGAGAAGCAGGCTCCATGCACCGGGAGCCCGACGTGGGACTCGATCCCGGGTCTCCAGGATCGCGCCCTGGGCCAAAGGCAGGCGCCAAACCGCTGCGCCACCCAGGGATCCCTAAAATAAACTTTCTATGAGGGCTGAGTCATTTTTCATTATATCCTCAAGATATCTGATACCTGAGAGTAAGTGTGTTTCATGTGAATAAAGGAAGAATAAAGAACAAATGCACAGGTCTTTTTTTTTTTTTTTTAAGATTTCATTTATTCATGAGAGACACAGAGAGAGGCAGAGACATAGGCAGAGGGAGAAGCAGGCTCCCCATGGGGAGCCCTATACCGGACTGGATCCCAGACCCTGGGATCAAGCCCTGAATGGAAGGCAGATGCTCAACTACTGAGTCACGCAGGTGTCCCAACATAGGTCTTGATATGCATTATTTTCAGTATAAAATGCCAAAGCCTGTCATTAAATGGACCCTCACAGAGACATTGTTTCCTTTCCAGACCTACTTTACATCTGCACTCACATTTCAGCTTCTGTGTGATAGTGTTCTTGATCATTTAGCCCTTTAGCTAGAGTTACCTCCACACATCTTGCACTGATGCTCTGGTATCGTTAGTCACTTTTGTGTATATGTCTTATCCAACTAACCCATTTATTGAGAAAATGCCCTGCATCCTCTCGTGTATTTGTAGCCTAATGTATTGTAGTGGTCTTAAGGGCAATGATATACTTTATAACTTCACAGTATTAGGCAGGAGTTTGCTCACAGAATTCATTCAACAAATGATTGATGATCAATTGAATCCATCCTTGATGGATGTTACCCATCAGCATGGCTGTTAACCAATGATTGTAACCTTTAGGGTAAGTGTTGTAAGAATTTTAAGTTTTGGTTTTGTTTCTATGATAGAGAAGATTCAGCCATCACTGGGATATTCTAGAATCCTAAGGGCTTCAGAATGAAATATCAGTTGTCAGATTTCTTTAAACAGTAACAGGTCTCATAGTTTTTGCTTCAACATTTAGAAAAGGATTCCTTTCCTTATTTCAAACCAATTAAATATTCCTGGTGAAACAAGTCACTCATTTGCCTATGACTTTCTGGAAAAGTTGTAATTTTGTTAATATACCTATCGCTAATCTGAATTTATAGTGACCCTGTTTTATTGTACTTATAAATGGTGAACTCTGTTTTTGAAATTAAGCTTTTTTTTTTGCAATTAAATTTTTTTTAATCTCAAATTTTCATTGCAGGGTTTTTTTTGTGTGTGAAATTCACACAAAGTCATCCTACACTTGAAAGGGGTTTTAAGATCTATCTCAGATCTTCCTTTTTATCAAATATTTACTTACTTTCTAGTTCTGAATCCTGGTTCTATCATGTCCTAGTTGTATACGAAAATTTCATAATCTCATCTTGCCTCAGTTTTGTCATCTGTGGAATGTATATGTACAGGAGATATACCTACTTCATAAAATTGTTCTTGATTAACACGTTTGCTGTTTAGCACATAAAGTTCCTGGGATAGAGTGTTAGTCATAATACTATTTTTATTTTGAATGTCTGATGTATGTCAAATATTAGGAACAATATTTTTTACTAGTAGTTATTCATGATATATTGAGGCTGATAGTAATTATATATGTGACTCTGCCTTGCAGACCACTTCTTTTGTGAAGATGCTTACTCTTGTCTACCACATGGTTAGATGTTGTAGATGGTTAACATGCCTAACAGTGTCACTACTCTTAATAAATATTTCTTTTGTCTTTAGGAGGCTGTGACCTCAATTCTTCACCTTCCTTGCATCCACATCCTTTGTCATATAACTGTGTGTTACCCTCCTACTCTGACACTGGGCTTTACAGTGTAACTGGATTTGGCCATTTTGTTGTTAAAAAATATTTTAAATGGGCTTATCATGTCTCCTCTGTCATTGCAAGAAAGTGCTTTTAGGTGTAGTAGGTAGAATAATCCTCAAAGATATCCACATCCTAATCTCCAGAACCTGTAGATGTGTTAGGATGCATGGCAAAAGATTTTGCCTATGTAATCAGGTTAAAATAGCAAGATTACCTAGATTTTGAGGGGAGGATCAATGTAATATAATGGCAAAGAACTTTCTTAGGGGTCAGAAGATGGGAAGAAGAGGCAAAATATTGACACAGCAGAAGGGGAAATAAGAGATTCCAAGCATGGAAGGGTTCAATGTCCTGCAATTGGCTCTGATACTTAGGGGGTCTCATGTGAGGACCAGAGAAAAACCTCTGGGAGCTACAGCCAGCAAGGAGATGGGACTGCAGTTCTATAGTTTTAAAGAAATAGATTGAGCTAATAACCTGAATGAGCTTTGAAGTGGATTCTTCCCGGAGCCTCACACTGAGAGCCTAGCTAGCTGACAGCTTAATTCAGTGTTGTAAAATCCGGAACAGAAAACCCAGCTAAGAGGTGCCTGGGTGGCTCAATCAGTTAAGCATCTGACTCTTGATCTCAGCTCGGGCCATGATTTCAGTGTTCTCAGATCAAGCCCCACGTCAGGCTCTGTTGAGGATGGAGCCTGCTTAAGATTCTCTCTCCTACATCTCCCTGTCCTCTGTTCTTGCTTGCTCTGTCACTCAAAACAAACAAACAAACAAACAAAAACAAAGCCCCCTGAAAAACAGCTAAGACAACCCAGACTTCTGAACTATAGAATCATGGGATAATAAATTGAATTGTTTTAAGATGCTAAATTTGCGGTAATTGCAGAGACAACTATAGAAAACTAATACACAGGGCTATGATAGAAGAGGGGTGAGTTACCCTCTTTTCCCAACTGAGGGCAGCATAGATGAGCTGACAGCTGTATAATCCCAAAGTATGTGAGCGTGCCCAGCCACCATCAGCAGCCCACAACCCCAGCCAACCACCTCACATGCATGAGCAATACATAGTTGTCTATGCCTCTGATGTTTTGTTGGTGATGGTTGATGCAACACTGTGGCGATGCGTATCTGATGTGGAGGTCAGGGGACAGCTGGATGGATGTCATGTTTTTTTTTTCTTGAAATGTTCTCTTAGAATGGTGAGAAAAATCTGATACGTTATGAGATTTAATGATGGAGCAAGATTCTAAGGTAGGTTCTGACAGAAGTTACTCTTGTTAAGGAAAAGAGATGGGAGAGTTGGATTATTTATCTGTATTATTGATTTTATATTTATGAGAATAGTTTACATTCAAGGGGAAATGGAATTTATTAGAATTTCACTTCTATTACAAGCTTTTTATGTGTGGCCTAGTCAGTCCAAATGATCTTCACATTTTGAAAGGTTTGGAATTCATTAAAAGAAAACAAAGTATCAGCCACACTGCTGCTTTGCCAAACTAGTAAGTAAACAAAAAATCCAAATGAAGCAGTTTAATACTTAGACTTAAATGAGAGAGAAACTCCACAGAGTTAAGTAAAGCATAAAATGGATATTTCCACTAAGGCTATCTTAACTGAAGCAGCTATCTTTTTTTTAAGACAAAATTAATGTAATTCTGGCTTAATTTAGTTTTGTTTTATCAAGTCAGCAGAGTTAATTCTATGTCAATAAAAAAAGAAACTCAAGCTGTGCAAATCATTTTACACTCTATGTGAATTTCTGGAGGAAATACTGAAAACATATTTAAATTGCACCATAGGAACTGTGAGTACATTTAATTTTACATTTTAAAAAATGTCATTTGTGTTTCTTGGAGAATAAAACAGATCCAAACAAAACAAACCATTCCATAATTCAGTGTTTGGGACACAGTGGGTTACAAATTGAAGAAATTCTCTCCCAGGCCAAAAACAAACACTGCCTAACATATTGTTCTTCCAATCGATACCAGACTCAGCAATGCTGGGGGTTTGTGGCTGCCCATTTCCTCTCCAGCAGCGTAAGGTAAGTATCCATACTGTTTTATGAATGAAGGAGATGCGGCTCCTGGTGGAGTGATAGCATGGAGGTTATTGTGTGCAATTCATAGTGTTTCTTTTGATCCCCTGAGAGATGTTATCTGGTCTGAGCTTGTTCCTGTAAGTAAATAACTGGTTATTAAAGAGAACTAAATAAACCAGTTATGTGATCTGTATGCAGCTCAGCTCCACCTCTGAATAGCCTTTGAGTAGTCTCAGAAAAGAAGAAAAAACAATTAGAGTTTATATACTGTGTGGTTTAAGAGGATGAAATGAAAGACAGTCATTCACTTTACGGATTGTTTTAACTGATTACAAATTGTTCTGGAGTGTATGTATGAGGAGTTTGTGTAGCATGAGATTTGAAGTCTATTTGATCTATCCATGGTAGTCCAATTTTCCTGTAATTTTGAAGGGAAAGAATTGATCCAAGTCTTTCCAGGAAAGATAACTTTATTGTTTTCTCCAAGATGGAAAATGGAATTGGTATTAAAACATCAATGCTGCCAGCAGGATGATACTGGCACCTTGGTATGGAGTCTTGCAGGAAAATTCATAAACAAACCTGATACTTCAGAACATATATTACCTGACTATGGGAAAGAAAAAAAAATCATTCAATTGTTACTTCCCTGTGGTGTTTCTGTATGTGGCATCTATTCCTACAGCCCCAAAGATCTTGTCATTTGATAGAATCTTTCTGAATATTTTAAAGTAATTTCCTCCAAAAGTACATGATTTATTTATTTCAAATGAGGATTAGATATGTTTTTGACATTGTTATTTGCATTTTGAGTTTATTATTCATTCATTCATTCATTGCATTCATTAGACATTTATTAAGGTCTTGCTGTATCTAACATATTTGATATATGGAGCAAACCATTTTCAACAGCTCCCCCCCCACACACCATATATTTCAGTGTCATATGCAGTAATAATGATGAAGTGAAACAAATAAATACATGTAACTGACGCTTGCAATTACCAAACAAAAATATTACAGAATGCAGTTGACATTCTACTTTATTCTTCTAAAATCTAAACAAAAGTAAAAATCCAAGTAGTCATATGGAATGATAGAATCGAACTAACCCAAGTTCCATTTCTTCATCTTCACAACCGCTATGTGATTGGTAATTTCAGATCTAATGTTTAAATGCAGTCATATTAGTACCACAGGAAGTGGAGGCACGGACTGTGCCTGAAATGTGTTCACATATTCCTAACTGCTATGAAGTTACTCTTAAAATGCTCACAGGTAGCTGAGTCCACATATGTTGAGGCCGGACAATATAACTGAGATTTCTCCAAATTCCATGTAGACTATAAGGCTTATTGGAAGATAATAAAATGTTACTAATTTTAAGCATACACACATAAATATGTATGTGTGTTATTGTTACATAGGAAATATTATGTAAGTATATATGCTTATATACATATATCTATTATCTATCTGTCTAGTTAAATCTCATCAGTACCTGTAGCATTTTTTTTTTTAGAACTTAAAGACATTTGGGGAGGATAGAGTATTTTGCTGATATTGTTCAAAATTGCCGCAGTACAATGATAATAAAAAACAGCAATTTTTTCCCATTCTTTCATTGGAGCAAAATCTACATTACATAAAATTTACTGTCTTAACCATTTTTTAAAAGATTTTATTTATATATTTATAAAAGACACAGAGGCAGAGACCTAGGCAGAGGTAGAAGCAGGCTCCCTGCAGGGAGCATGATATGGGACTTGATCCCAGGACCCCGGGATCACAACCTGAGCCAAAGGCAGATGCTCAACCACTGAGCCACCCAGGTGCCCTCCATTTTAACCATTTAAATGTATAGTTCAGGGGATTAAGTACACTTACAGTGCTGTGCAGTATCACCATTATTCATCATTAGAACTTTTTCATCCTCAAACTGAAGCTCTGTACCCATTAAGCAATAACCTTCCATTCCTCCTTCCTCCAGCTCCTTGCAATCACCATTCTGCTGTCTCTGTGAATTTGAATACTCCAGGTGCCTCATATAAGTGTAATCATGCAGTATTTATGCTTTCATGTCTGGCCTATTTCACTTAGCATATTGTCTTCAAGTTTTATCCATGTTGTAGCATGTATCAGAATTTCATTCCTTTTTAAGGCTAAATAACGTTCCATTGTATGTATATGCCACCTTTTGTTTATCATTTCTCTGTTGATGGACATTTGGGTTGTTTCCACGTTTTGATTATTGGAAACAATGGTGCTATGAATTGTTGTAAAATATGTTTGAGTCCATAAAGCATATTGATTCCAGTTGGCTTTATCATCTTTAAATCTCCACAGTGCTCCCTCTTGTAATTTTTGCTTACCCACCCTGTGCACTTGGTACCTCAATGTATGGAGGCACTGTTGTGGTAGGGAAAAGATACTATGCTAGATAGGAGATTCAGATTTTGGTGTCAACTCAATGGCTGTGTGAATATAGATGTCACAGCTGAGTCTCTGTTTCTTCACTGCCAGAATGACATTGTTTGATGAAATCTTATGTACTATTCACTCCATCTTATGCTTTTATGAGTGTAGGCAATGACTCAACTCTGTTTGGAAAGTACTTTTGCCTTGAAGCATCTCATTCTTCACAGTAATGCTGTGATGTTAGTTTTATGGTCATTCCTATCCCATGAGGATAGTGATCCTTTTTTGTTTTGTTTATTACTGTCTTCAAGACTCTAGCATTACTATCTGGGTTAGAAAAGCCTCCCAATAAATATTTGTTAAGTGAATGAATTTTCAAATGATATTAATAGAGTTCAGAGAAGTTGAATTACTTATCTTGAATACTTTACACAGTAAATAATGTCTGTTCTAGAACTTAGTCTTCTAATTCCAATTTCTATGCAATTTTCACCATTCTATTTTGACATATTATATTCCCAGCTATAGGAGCAAATATTTATTAGTAATGTGCCTTACTTCAGTTTCATTATTTCATTAATTTTAAAATGTACTCTGAGTATATAAAATTGTTCTAGTTTTATAGATGAGGAAACTGAGCTCAGATAATTGATGAAGTGATTGGTCCAAATAGGTAAAGGGCAAAGCTGGGATTTAGACACCAGGCTTCCAACTCTGGAGGGAAGTTCTATAAATAATTAGAATGAGCAGACACTGCTACTTGAAAAAAGGAATTTGAACTTAACCTGAAGAGAATTGTAGAATAACTTTAGCAAAGTTAAAGGAACAGTAGTATAAGCAAGATTAAGGCAGGAAATGAGTGGGTCTGTTCAGAGGGGTCTTTTTGGGAAATGGGCATCTGGAGCTGCTGAAAAACTTTAGGGCTGATGCAGTAGGTATTGAGAGATGAAGGGAACTTTCTCACTATTTCAGAGCATACTTGGTATGTTTTTGGTAGGTTCATCTGTCTGTTACTTAGCTTTACACAATAAGTCATTCAATTCCATGAATACACCAAGACATAATTAGTCTCTAGCGCGTTGATTCATACTAACAAAATCACAAGAGAAGGACTCATAATTCAGAGTTATTTTACAGTAGGAAATTTGCTTCACCTGAGAACTAGTGGGGCCAGGTGGGTGAGGGAAGAACAGTGGAGATTGTGGTAGGGAGATGGCAAGCATCAGTGCTAGAAGTTATTTCAGCTCCGGAGATAAGACGAATGATTTTCTCACATATTAAATCTCATCAAAGAGAATTGATATCCTTTCTTGCCAAAGTAAGTTGATGAAATACTATCCTAAACTCTAGAACTATCTAAGGACATGCAGCCTGTCATTTAAAAATCTCATCTCCTACAGCTGCTACAGGATAAACATTCATTCATTCTTGCCCTCTGCTGCTCTCCTTTTTAACACCAGGATGACATTATCATTTGTTCATTTTTTCCTCATGTGTGACAATCTTGAAGTTTGTAGTTGCAAAGCCATTTCAGGGCACTGGGTTGAGAGTTTTGAGGCCCATATCAAATGTCAGTTTTGTCAATGATTTGACAGTGTATTTGAGCAAGACACTTCCATAGATAGGCCTAAACTTCTTCATCCTTATACAGAAGTGTTGGAGTAGATAATAATAAAGATTCTGTTCTGCTCTAATGGATTGTAATATATTTAAAACTGCAATGGGGATCCCTGGGTGGCGCAGCGGTTTGGCGCCTGCCTTTGGCCCAGGGCGCGATCCTGGAGACCTGGGATCAAATCCCACATCAGGCTCCCGGTGCATGGAGCCTGCTTCTCCCTCTGCCTGTGTCTCTGCCTCTCTCTCTCTCTCTGTGACTATCATAAATAAATAAAAAAAATTAAAAAAAATTTAAAACTGCAATGGCACATATTTATTTTTAAAGTGAATTTTCTATAATGGGTCTTTTCTGTTTTTTTTTTTGTTTTTTTTGTTTTTTTTAACTTCTTATCATCTTTTCACCTTGTCAGTTGGCTTAGTTGGAAGAGGAGAAGTGACCTAGGGGAATTCCTTCTGTCAGTTTTTAATAAGTCATTGGTAGCGACTTTATTTTTGTGCTGTGCCTCACACAAATTGATATGTTGAAGTTCTAACTCCTAATGTGATGGTATTAGGAGGTGAGGCCTTTGGGAGGTGGTTAGGTCATGATAGTGTAGCCTACATGAATCAGATTAGCACCTTTCCGAAAGATCCCCAGAGAGCTGTCTTGCCCTTTCCATCATGTGAAGACACAGGGAGAAGATGGCCTAGCATGAACTAGGAAGTAGACTCTCACTGGATACTACCAATACCTGATTTGACTTGCAGCCTCCAGAACCATGAGAAATAAATATTATTCAAGCCCCCGAGTCTATGGTATTTTTGTTATAGCTGTCGAACAGACTAAGATAGTCCTCTTATTTCAACTCAGTCAATCACCCATCCCTGCTTTTTCCTCTTAGTAGTCAGGGAGACTCTAAGGTTTGGGTGGCATCTGTCTCCCACAACCCTCAATACTTTATCTTCAGTGCTCTGCTAAGTTAGATGTCACTCCTCTCTCTGCTGCCCAATGTTCCCACCCTAATGGACATCTCTGCTTTTTTTTTCCTCCTGTTTTCATGGTCCTTGCTGGCTACATTTTTTGAAATGTCTCTACTGTCATTTTAATGGGGTTTCAGGAAATAATGGAGATAAACACATGTATTCAATTTGCTGGGTTTAACCAGAGAAATCACCTCTGTAATATTTGATTAAAGGTATGAAATGGAAAATGTTGGCGAAAATTATTTTGGCAGCCATGTGTGAATAATGAACTGGAATAGATCAGAAACCAGAGCCCGGGAATCAAAGAAGACTGTTTCCATAAGTATAGTATAAAGCGAAGAAATAGGGGTTTCCTGATGAGAACAGCTTGAGTCAGAAAGTTATATTTGGAAAAAGAATAAAGTAGGACTTAATAAATTTTAAGGTGCTGAATAACCATGGTCAAACGAGAGAGAAATTGAAGTAAGCGCCATGATTTAAAGCTGTTTTAGTGCTGTTGATTGGAGCCAGGAAGACTGTGTGTCAGTGTTAAAATGAAGCTGGACTTAGATGAATTGTTGAAAAATTTAACACTGAAAGGAAAAAGCACCAGGGCAGGAATGAAAAACACAAGAATTCAGACAAGGATTTCAGTTTTATTTTGAGGTGGATGAGACCTGATCTGAGCATTAAACCAGTGAAGAGATAAAAGATTTTAGTATATGGGAGGAAGTGGGTATCTGGTGTGAGGACTCCTGGTTTGGTAGCCCAGAGCTCTTTCCAAAGTGTGTACTTTGGTGGTGCCACAAAGGCTTGTTTGCCTACAGGATACTTTGTGAGTCTGATGGTTGTGTGCCAGTAATGGCCTGGGTGCAAAAGGTGTTGCAAACACTTGAATCATCCTACTTCTTCTTGGCCAGTCATCTTGAGGTTTACCAACTAGTTCCTACTGTTAAAATGATCAGAGCTGCCTATTCAGATGATTGCAAGTAGTTACATATTATCTAACCTATCTTTCTGGCACTCTTCTCTGTTCCTTTGTATAGATTTTTAAGGTGATGCTTACCGATTTTCCCTTAGTTCCTGAGAGTCCAATTTTCAGGATCTGTGCACCATGTAGCATCTGCTAACTCATCCCTGAATGTGTTGGTTCTAAGATTGTAAGCTCCAACTATGTGCCAGATCTCCCTCTCTACCTTCTGAGTAGTTGACTGATAGGTTTCACAACCCTCACTAAGCATTTAGGACTTAAGATCTTCATATATTTGATATTTTGTTTTGTTTACATATTCATATCTCGAATCTTGCTTTATCATTTTAAAAACCACTTGAAAACTATCATAATATTATAGCATTTTTGATGTGGTTACAGTTACACTCTGGCTACTTCCAGCTTCTGGGATTAATCTTTTGCCCTTTTCCCGATCCCTCCCAAAGAAAAGCTTTCTCTTGACATCAATAAGTTCTGACGTTAGAGGTGGATTTCTTTCTTGATTGGTCTGCCTTCCTTCTCTCCTTCCTTCCTTCCTTCCTTCCTTCCTTCCTTCCTTCCTTCCTTCCTTCCTTTCTTCCTTCCTTCGTTCCTTCCTTCCTTCTCTCCTTCCTTCCTTCCTTCCTTCCTTCCTTCCTTCCTTCCTTCCTTCCTTCGTTCCTTCCTTCCTTCCTTCCTTCCTTCCTTCCTTCCTTCGTTCCTTCCTTCCTTCCTTCCTTCCTTCCTTCATAGCTGTGTTTCAGACATTTCAGTGGGAGCAAGGTGCTTTGGTAGTGTCATTCTCTTAATTTTAGAATTCTTCACACTTTGCAGAATCCTGCTTTGTCAGCTGCTGCTGTGTATATATATTCCACAAGGGCAATGTATAGCCATGGTCAGAAAATTGCCATAAAAATTAAGAAATTAAAACTTCTGAGGGTAAATTTGAGGAAACTCGGGACATACAAATAGGAAGTTACTTATTGTACAATTTCATTTAAGAATGAAGAAATACTATCAGTCCTAGAGAGAAAAAATTTGAGTATTAAGTATAGATTAGAAAAAGATGATCATGACACTGATGGGCAAAATATCTACAGTTTATGATGAAGTAGTTGGGAGAAAGGACAGAAATGAAAATATATTTCTGCCAACGAACTGATTAGGGACAATAAATAAAATTCAAGAGTATGTGTTGTGGTTTAAACTGAATAGATTAGGGATCCCTGGGTGGGGCGCAGTGGTTTGGTGCCTGCTTTTGGCCCAGGGCGTGATCCTGGAGACCCGGGATCGAATCCCACATCGGGCTCCCTGCATGGAGCCTGCTTCTCCCTCTGCCTGTTTCTCTGCCTCTCTCTCTCTCTCTCTCTCTCTGTGTGATTATCATGAAAAAAAAAAAAAAAAAAATAAATAAATAAATAAATAAACTGAATAGATTATTAATACAGATAGGAGGCAAAGAAGTAGCTGAGTCAGAGTATAATAGAATATGGTAAAGTAGCAGCATATTGATTCATATACTATTACTGCTCTTTTTTTCTTGGAATTTTTAAGAAGTGAATTTGTTTTTATTGATGGGTAGTTACTGTTGGAAAGTATTGAACTCTAGAGTGTTCACATAAGGGATATAAAAAGGAGTTATTAATACATTATCTTATGATTTTGAGTGAAGTCTATATACGGTATGTCTGGGGAGCAAAGCAAGAGACTTCTGGAACATATTTTAAATGTATATAATTAAAGAAATTTCAAAGAAAGGTTAAATGACCAGACTCTCAGGGATTCATAATATTCCACATTTTCTATCAATAAAGAAGCATTGAATTATGTTTTTATGAATAAATACATAATTCTTGTGTGTATTATGGGCATGATATGTTGAGAAATGGTACCTATGGAACAAAAAAGTTAATAAAATAGTAATTCACTTTTTTCCCTCTTTATGTTAAATTTGTGGACACATAAAATAGAAGTGAGAGTTTCTAATACCGTGAGGAAAAGTGAATAATGATCTTATGTTAAAGTATGATAGCTGGTGACACTTTTAGTTAGTCTGCCTATTCTCAGCTTGGAAAAATTAGCAATATATATTAAGTCTCTAAAATAATAAAAATAAGTCCTCAGACCCCCATGTTTTGCTTTAAAGCCGTCTCAATATTTGAGCAGCCAGGCTTAGAATCACAGGTGTTCCATGTTGCACTGGATGGAAAAGGTGCTTTGAAAATGATATGTGATTTAAAGATAAAAATGAAGACTCCCTCTTCCTTCTACATTCTGTCCATAAGGAGAGTTTTTAAATGAAAATTTTCAAAAAGATTCTTGGAAGATACCCAAGTTGTTGGCTATATTGTTACCAAGACCCAGTAGGTTTTATTGTTTTCCTCTTAATCTAATTTCAAGAGTATATGTATTCTGATGAGGTTTTTGGATTCCCTAATTCTTCTTCTGAGGTTCATTTCTATCAGGTATCCTGTCAGTTAAGCTGGAAGTACCAAGCAAATAGAGGTGGAGAAATATTATTTTTGCCTGATAATAAAATGCCTCTGTTGGATATATTGAGTTGAAAAAAACCATAGGAAGGCCAGCGAGTGGATCAAAAATGAGATACACATTGAGGAATCAAGGGAAAGAAGCCATCACATATAATTTAAAAGGAAATCAGATTGTCAGAGGAAAGCAAGTGTTCAGGAAAAATATGATTAGAAAAACTTCTTGCTCTAAGTAGATCATTGGAATATATTTTTAAAAGGTTTTATTTATTTATTCATGAGAGACACAGAAAGAGAGGCAGAGACACAGGCAGAAGGAGAAGCAGGCTCCCCACAGGGAGCCTGATGTGGGACTCAATCCCAGGACTCCAGGATCATGACCTGAGCTAAAGGCAGATGCTCAACCACTGAGCCACTCAGGTGCCTCATATCATTGGAATATTTTATTTGTCCTGCCATGACACACTGAATATATAGGTATGTGTTCGGTGTATACTTAAAGTTATTTTTTTAATTTTTAAAAAGATTTTATTTATTCATTCATGAGAGACACACGGGGGCGGGGGGTGGGTGGGCAGGGACACAGGCAGAGGGGGAAGCAGGCTCTATGCAGGGAGCCTGACATGGGACTTGATCCTGGGACTTCAGGATCATGCCCTGGGCTGAAGGCAGGTGCTAAACCGCTGAGCCACCCAAGGATTCCTATACTTAAAGTTATAAAATAAATGGACAAAAGAGGGTTGATTGTACCTAAGAAAGCAAAATAATAATGTGATCTTTTCAAGTAAAAAATTATTTAAATTAGCAAATGGATAAAAGAGATGTGAAAAATCAGACTTACTATAAATACCTCAGAAGGAATAAACTTGTAGCCCTTATAAATCATGACCTATTATGATTAAAGAATGTCATGGTACTCCTTTGCTAAATTTTAGTAGTGGGAGCCATTAGCACAATTGGTTATAACTTCCTACTTTTGAGGCATAGATTTCATTTGCCACCTGGGCTAGATAGCTACAAACATGGACTATTTGGTAGAGTTTTGTAGCATGGCTCTGTATGATAGCCAGATGGGAGCTCTGGGTAATCAAGGTGTGACCAGCCTTGTATATACAACCCAAAATGTCTACCTTTTGATGCTTCTTAGCACAATTGGAGTTGTAGAGTATAGATACAACCTTGCCATAAATTTAAGGGCATAAGGTCCTGTCTTTGAATAGTGGTGCAGGTAAATTCTCATTGCAATCTATGCATTGTTTTGTCAAGAAACGACTTTCCACATAGGATATATAACTCGTAGCAGAAGTAGATGGTGCTTTTGGTAAGACACCATTCTGTAAGAGGTGCTGCTTGCTTATCCAATTAGTTTGTCATTTCCATCAGTCAACTAGACTTTATATTATCTACTATTTCTCTCTCTCATCAACTTTGGACTTTATAGTAAATACTCAGTAAGAATTGAAGGCTATAGAAGCTTTCTGTATATCCAGTGTAATAAGTATGTATCAAGATGTTTCTTGTCAGTACCAGAGAATTTTCAGTCTCTGAAAAGTCTAGTGTTAAACACAGAGTTTTCAACAACTGCATTTTTACCTTTCCAACTACTGTGTAGATGTGTACTTGTAGAATTTAAGATGATTCCATCTTTAACACACATTTTTAAAATGCCTGCTCTAGTTGCTAAACACTTTTAGGAAAAATCCTACTATTTGTATGGCTTCTCAGTCTTTTCATCCTCCCTAATCCTGAGAACATCTATACTACTCCTCCCTGATCTGGAGTGGGAAATAGCTTTGGCAAGCTTGAATTTTATCTAATGGTACAAGCTTGTGACAAGTAATGAATAAGCCACAGAGATTTAAAACACAACATAATGAACATAGATAATATTTTAAATATCACTACATATATGATAAGTATCACTACATTGGTAATCATAATATATAAACATATCAAGGTAACATCCTGTATTCCTTAAACTTATGCAATGTTACACATCAAATTTATTCATTAAAAGATGAAGTAACAAAAATGAAAAAGGAAAAGAATGGATTTGAACAACATGAAGAACCCTGTATCTCCTGTATTTTTCCGTGCCCGTTGTCTTTCCTGAATGGAATCATACACTCTTGGTGCCTTATTTAATAATCCCACCAAGTATTCATTCAGTTACCCTTGTTATTTTCAGCCAAGTCTTGTGATAATGCCCCTGTATTTCTGAAAAAAAAAAAAAAAAAAGAATGGGGGAGAGGTAGGAAAAGAACCATCTCTTATGCTTGTAGTAAATCTTATGGCTATATATTTGATTTCCTATAGCTCTCTCCATAGCCAATCTAGTAGACCATTGTAACTGGTGATATTTTGCTTGATAAAGAAACTAAAACTCAGAGACATATGCAAATTTGTAGGAAATGAAAGCAAGAATTTTAACATCCTTTTCTCCTTCCATCCTATCCCTATAAACCATCTTACAAAAAGCTGCCTTACCAGGAAGACTCTTGTATGACTTTAAATAGGATGTCTGCCAGCAATACTGATAGGAAAGGAAAATGACTTTAATAAAGGAAACGAGAATGAGTGCAGAGGCCACTGCCCATAATCTCCTACATACAGGCCTTACAAAGGTGAGGGCTGCAATTATACCTCTGCAGGAATTATAACATTTTCAAGTGTTAATTACGTCAGTATTCTGAAGCTCTGAATTATTGCTTGGCACAACTGAAACTGTCGAGTGTACAAAATAACACTGTCATAAATTTAAAAGTATAAGATCCCATCTTTGAAGGGTAATACAGATAAAATCCCATTGCAATTAGTATGTTGTATAGGTTGTTAAATTCTTTCTGCATAGGTCTAATTGTCTGTTGGTCTATTAGTAGCAACAGAAAAATATCTACAATAGATTTTCTTGGCTCCCAACAGGGATGTATGTTGGGGGAAAGTAGGAGGAGTATGAAAAGAAGGGAGATTATATACATATGTATATATATATTTTTTTCTTTTTATGGAAAGAAGGGAGATTATATATATATAAAATAATTGCCTAGCAAATAAGGCCTAGAATGTAAGTAATCACAAGAATATCTCAGACTTATAGTATTCACTTGGATATGTCCCAGCATTTTAAATTGAAAATATTGCTGACTCTGTACTTTGCTCTTCATTGTGTGTTATGATGCCAGCTGGGCAGAGCTTTTCAGTGAGATTTATTTCAATACAGGACAGCTTCACTTGGTGCAGGTACAGTTCGTACAGAATTACCCATTCAAAGACATGGTACTCATGGTACTCATTCATCTCAGGAACCTTAAAGCCCAGAGAACTTCTTACTTTTTGTTGCACTATTTGATTTTTTAATTTTGCAGGCTTCTATTGACTGGATGTGTCCCCTTTGATTTCATGCTCAGTGTGATGATTTTGGGAGGTATTAGGTCATGTGGGTAGTACACTCACGAATGGGGTTAGTGACCTGGAGAAAGAGACACTTTATCCCTTCACCATGTAAGGACACAGCAGAAAGATAGCCATCTATGAACCAAGAGGAGGCCCTCACCAGACAATGAATCTCCTGGTGCCTTGACATTGAACTTTCCAGCCTCTGCGAAGAACTGTGAGAAATAAATTTCTGTTATTGATAAGTTACCCAGTCTGTGGTAGTTATAGTAACCCAAACAGATGAAGATATGGACTAAAGGCTTATGTCAACTATGTGGGCTTAATATGCAAATAATAGGAAGTGGTCTCTGATAATGATAAATGAACACTCATGTTTGGGCACTAAAATGATGCACTGGCTACATGTAGTCATTAGTCATAATTAATAATTACCTTCCATTCTTTGTGTTATGTTACAGTTCTCACGTCTCTCCTTGTCTCTTATCTAGTATCTTTAGCTATTGTCAACTAAATGAACAGATTGTTCAAAGAATGCAAAATAGGCTCCAGACAACTCTCCCAAGCACACACCCACACATCGTCAGTTGTGTTATCAGCCTTAGCAAGAGAATGCAGCATTTAAATTAAATTGATTTTTTGAAATCATGAGTTATTCATTGGAAAATGGGGAATGAAGATAACCAGAATTTTTTTAATCTTTTATTAAGGTAGATAGCATATATTTTTCCAGAAATGGTTTGTTTAGAGATAACCCAGCGGTGGCTTAGAAACTATCTTTTGGTTAGACAAACAGGTGGTATAATCTTTTTTGTCATCTTAGTAAAAGTAATTATTTGCTAAAAAGACATGAGCACTTTCCCTCCTTTGTTACTAGTCTTTTTTCGTACTCTTATATAACTTAATGCTTTTCAAAATACTTCCACTATGGTATTTTATGTGATCCAAAGGGATGTTTTCCAGCTCTCAAAAGAACAGCAGTAACAATAAAAACCTTTCACAGTAAAAAGATAAATACAAAATGGCCTGGAAATGAAAACACAACTAAATGTATCTGAAATTATTGAGAAATAAGGTCTGTGAACCCTTCTTCCCATGTGATAGGATGGTTCTTTAAATCAGGACTGCACTAATTTACAAATAGTTCTGTTTTAGGCACTGTTACATACTGTATATGAGTTTTAAGCCATTTCCTTATCAAAACAATCCTATGAGTTTAAAGTCATTTCTTGATCAATACAACCCTGGACAGTGTCACTACCTTTATTTTACAGATGAAGAAATTGAGACACAGAGATATTAAGTAATTTAAGTTATGCAGCTGGTAAAGCTAGAATTCAAACCCAAAGAATCTGTCACTCAAGTCTGCATTTTCATACGTAACTTATCAACAGAATTTGGCTTGGAGTAGAGGAAGAATTTCTCTTTGAAAAACTCAACTGAGATACTGAAAATATACTTGTTCTCATCTAACTTTAATTTTTCTTTCTCCTTTCTCTTCTAGGCAACACTGTTGAATGCTAATGAATGTATATTTTATTCAACCTCACCAGTCATTTGGGGGTAATTAATCTGAGTTTTACATATCCAGCCTCTCTTTCAATGAGTAAACTTTGAGCAAAGCATGTTTCCACCACTGAGTATTTGCTTCTGCATGTAGGGGCAAATGAGCAGCATATTTTTGATTCCTGTTTTGCTGTCCTTGTTATTGGATTCAGTGGTAAAGAGGAATGGCAAAATCGTTAATCAGAGTATAGAGATTCATTTTAGCAACGGATTGTGGGAACCCTCACACACAAAGATACCTAAGTTCATCAACAAAAAACACAGCCTGTGATTTGCACAACTGGCACGTAGGCGCTAGTCATTCTACAGCACTGACACTGGTATTCAAATAGAAAACTGTCAGCAAGCCATTTGCTCTTTCAGCAATGACCAGCATAAGTATGAAGTATAATAACAGAATCAGGATGCCTTCTCCATCTCTGTTAATTTTGCTTACCTTTTTCCTTTTTACCTTGCTTGGGGTTTTGGGGCATCCTTGGGTTTTGTTTCACGGCATATCTGTCATAGTTTCCCAGGATTCTGCAAGTTCCTGGGAAATTCTTAAAGTGCTTGTATATTTTTCAAAGAGGTAAAGGAACAGTGCCCTGCTTCAGAGTATAGTACTTGAGTAGCTTGGGGTACAGTGTTGCCCAAGGAGGTGTGGCTTGGGCTTAGGAAGAGATGGCTAAGGCTTTGACTAAGCTTTTAGGAAAATTTACACTGGAAAGCTCAGTGCCCCCCATCCTCTTTTGTGCTGTGCAATGTTTTGAATTATGGTGAATATATCCCTAGAGATTAAGTATATGCATGTTACACGTGTGTGTGCACGCACACGCAGTCAACTTGGCCTCCAATTGTTCCATCTTTACCTGCTGTTGGGGCTGGGAACAACTGTGAGGGAGGTACTGGGTTGGGGGGAAAGGCAGATTTGTTGTGGTATGTACTTTTATATTCTTGTTGTAATCCTTGCGCATGACATATAAAGAAATGCAACATAGCAGGAAAAAAATTGCAAAAGCTTTGGTGCCCCATAGCCAAGGGCTTCAGCTATAGCTCAGCTTTTGCTCCTCATCTGTCACTGGCCAAGCTTCTCTTTCTAAGTCTCAGTTTACTCTTTTGTGAAATGAGAATGGCACCACATACCTTGTAACACTGCTGTGGAGATTTTCATAAGATTATAAATTTACAGGGCTAAGCTAGAACCTGATAAGTGGCAGTCATAAAATTTAGGATAACAAATGCTAGGATTTTAAAGCATACATACTAAGTAGTTTACCCAGGTGACTATTAATTCTGTTGATGGGGTAAATTCTTGACTTTTTTGACAGAATTAACTGAATAAGTCAAAAGATTGAACCTGATTGATTTTTAAAAATTTTAACCACTTTTCCCCCACCATAGATATAAATCATTTGACCAATGATGATTTTTTTTGATTCCTTATTGATTGAGGCTTAGCACATAGTACACATGTTCTGCTAGTTACCTAGCCACAGGAATATACCAACGTGCATGGTTTTAAAAATATTGGCCATAAGGGTTTATTTCTTCATATGTTTTTAGAAATGGTATATAGTAGGGAACCTTCTAAATCAGAAAAGAGAACATATTCTGGGCAGTATATGAGTGAATGTGAAGAACTAAACATGAACAAGAAACAACAAGTGTTGGCAAGGGTATGGATAAAAAGGAACCCTTGTATATTATTGGTGAAATGCAAACTGGTGCAGCCAATGTGGAAAACAGCATGGAGTTTTCTCAGAAAGTTAAAAATAAAACTACCCTATGATCCAGTAATTGCACTTCTGGGTATTTGCCCTCCAAATACAAAAATACTAATTCAAAGTGATACAGACACCTCTATGCTTATTCCAGCACTATTTACAATGGGCAAATTATAGAAGCAACCCCAGTATCCACCAGTAGATGAATAGATAAAGAAGATGTGGTATACACATATAGAGAATATTATTCAGCCATAAGAAGAATGAAATCTCATCATTTACAATAGCATGGATAGAGCTAAAGAGTATAAGCTAAGCATATTAAGTCAATCAGAGGAAGATAAATACCATATGATTTCACTTATATGTGGAATTTAAGAAACAAACAAGGAGAGGAAAAAAGACAAACCAAGAAACAGACTCTTAACTCTAGAGAATAAATTTACAGTTACCAGAGAGGTGTGTCGGGGGATGGGTGAAATAGGTGAAAGAGATTAAGAGTACACTTACCACAATGAGCACTGAGTAATGTATAGAATTGTTGAATCACTATGTTGTACACATGAAACTAATATAACACTGTATGTCAACTCTACTGGAATGAAAAGCTTAATAAATTTAAAAAATAAAAAAATAATTAAACATAGGATAGATTCTCATCCTCTCCACCTTTTATCCTTCTCAAGGTAGGAAAATTGGAAAACATTTTGGAATGAAATGATTAGAAAACGATAACGAGTGGTCCCTCCCAGAATATTTGAAAATATGAAATGTACTTCTCATTTGTAGCATGCATGTGTTTTTTAATTACAAAATAAAGATAGAAGCATATGAAACACTCAAAAGAGCTAGTTTATGAGTAATTCAGAAGGATCAGACTGGGGTAGTATATGTATTATGTGTAATTTGCTGCACATGTAATGATTGTGCTTAGTGTCAGCCCATTAAGAAACATCTGCCTTCACAAAAACACTAGACTAAATTATGTTTGTGCCTCACAGGACATCTTCAGTGTAGATAAATAATATATGTTTAGAGGTTTTATAGATTAACTTAAAATGTGTCTTATTTTTCAGTTCCTTTGGAAACACACTACTCAGGAACATTTAACTTAATTTCAGTTTGTTACGATGATCCTGTTTCTGACTTGAAAGCCTCATCCACAAAACCATTCAAGATCATTTTTATCAGCATGCCCTAAAAATAATTATTAAAGAAACTAATATTCAGTCTCTTCTAAATTCGTTTTCTTGGTACGTTTTAATAGTGTCTACTAAGGGTTTTTGAGACCATTTTAATCCAAAGTTTAGAGTGTTACTTATCAGAACTTTTAAAATGCTTAAGGAAAGCATATCCAAAGCCTGCTATCATGTTGATTGCGACTAGTGAGGACCTACATTTACGTTAAAACAGTGTGTTGTGAACAAGGCAAATATTTTCCTCTAGTCTTTGTTCCAAGACTGTAGTAATCTGTAAATGGAAGTTATTTTAAGCTCACTACATTTGTAATATTGTTACCATTAGCAAAAATCACATAGAAAACGGATTTATTAAGAGCACATGCATATGTGTATTATGGTATCCTATGTTATTTAATAATAGCTTAAGTTATTTCAGATATGAAAGGCAAAAGATATATCTTGGAGAATTTCTCAGATGGAAATTTTATAAAGAAATGTTAGAGAAAAGAAGATCTGTATGATTCAGGCAGAGAACATGAAATAGTTTATGGGAATGAAGAGAAAGATGGGGAAGGAATTTTCTCAGATTGGCCAAGGGTCTGAGAGAAAGAACAGGTGCCTGGAGTCAAGGTGAATTGAGAAGAACTGACTTTGAGAATGGGCCCAGTCTCTCACTAGTTGTATGGTCATGAGAAAGTAATTTAGTTCTAGTGGCCCTCAGTTCATTTATCAATGAAGAGAGAAGATTTGACCTAATGATCTGTAGTATCTTGTCCTGCACTAATCTGTCATGATTATTCCAACATCCAAAGCTAGGCCATACTTTGCATCATTGCTCCTATGGTTCCATTAGGATAAAACCTAGGATTGTATCCCCTCCCTACCTGCCCCCCCGGAAACTTTACTCTTCAATTTCCATTTTCATGTTGCCACTTGAATTATTTGATTCATACTTACCACTGCTTTTCATAATTTATAAAGTATTGTTTTCAAGGACAATTTTGGTCTTTAAATTACTTTGTTTCCCAGAAAATGTATTATTCAGATATTGCCATCATCAAAATTACAGAATCATAGAATATTATAGTGTAGGGGGCCTTTAGAGGAAGCTGTTGTTTATGGGAATTTACTTTTTAAAAATTTGGATCAACACTTATCTAGTGTGATAAAAGCTCCAAAATAGAAATAGCTACACAGTCACTCAGTTGAAAATGGAAGTGTCAATTTAGATACAATCTACTAATTAAGCTGATTGTTAGTGAAGAGTAGCCAGTCATAATTGTCAGCAGTTCTACTTTTAACATGGAACTTGTCCTGCACTATTAGGGAATATAATTTAAGGAAACAGTCTCCATGCATGTTCATGCAAGATCAAATTTATCAAAACAAAACAATCAGCTTCATGTATCTATACCCTCTTCAGCTTCACAACATAGGCATCATCAAAGCTAATGTTGATCAAGCCTTTCCTGGGTAACAGTGTCTTAGGTTAGCTTTCCCGTGAAGTGGACTCTAAGATGAAGATGAGTGTGCATGAAGTAGGTTGGGAAATGGTATTGTGATCAACACCTGTAAGAGAATGAGGAAAGCAGGATTAGACCAGAAAGAAGTTGGACTATATAGTCCCTCTCTGCTACTCATAGGTAGCTCAGGACCTGGCTTTTCAGAATTGTCGTGAAATGATAGCATAGATGTAATTGACCAAGCATTGGAGGTAGGATATCCATGGGAAGAGATAGCTCTCTGAGGCCAGGTCCCAGAAAGTGGCTCAGCTGAGAGTCATGAACTGCCAAAAGCAGTGGAGAGAGGCCTATGTGCTGGTCCAGAGAGGGGAGTCCCATATTCAGGCACTGATCTATGCTTCTTACATTACCTATCTTATATAATCATAGCAGTAACTCTGGAGTTAGTAATTGTGATTTTCCTATTATTATCACAAGGAGATAAAGTCTTAGAGAATTAACTTGGTCAAAGTCATACAATAGTAAATGGGTATGGCCAGATTCTTAGCTGTCAGACCAAAGGCTGAGCTCTTCCTTTCTTGCTAAGGATGTGACCACCTGGCTAATATCCACCTGAAATTATGATGTTATCTTTAACCAAGTAATAGCTTTGTAGTTTAGTTCCAAATTCATGATGATACACCACAGCAGAATTATGCCAGTACTAAATATAACTCCATCACCTTGAATATTTCTTTGAATCCATATTACAGACCTGAAATAATATGACATATTATTTATAGTAAGTAGTGGCCTTATCCCATAAGGTAAGTTATTTCCCATCTAACATTCAGTTTATATGCATATTTTGCTAAAATATGCTGAATATCATTGTCTACAATTCTAGAATTTGGGAAGTAGAACTTGAGTAGAATGGGGTGAACAGGACTATTGATGTGGAGTGTATATAATGTCCATTGCTTAGTTTTTAAAAATCTCAAACAGGGTGCCTGGGTACCTAGTTGGTTAAGCATCTGACTCTTAATTTTGGCTCAAATCATGATCTCATGATTGTGAGATCAAGCCCCCATCAGGCTCCATGCTATGTGTGCCTGTCTGGAACTTTCTCTTCCTTTCCCTCTGCTCACACCCCCACTCTCTCTCTCAAAAAAGTGTCAAACAATATAATATAAAACATCTTGATGAAAGCTTACTGGCTATCAGATATGATATGTTATTACAAAGTAAAAAAAGAATAATTGTGAGAGAGCTAGTATTAAAAAAGTTGACACTAGACCAACTCTCTTTTGATTATGGATAAAATCTTTAAAGTTGTAATTTCTCTCCAAAAAATGTGCCTATATAGTCTGTTGATGTGACTTCCACACACTGTTTTCATAACTAACGTGTATATGTCTGAATGATACCAAAACAATTAGCTTGCCTTTTAAATAATTGAAAAGACCTTTGGCTCGTAGAGGTAAAATTGTGAAAAAGAAAAAATTCACATTTAATTATATTATTTTTCCATGTTCTCTACACACTGGTAATTGAGGGTTTTGCCTAGGTTTTGTACATTACAGGAAGAATTGTATTTTTGTATATTCTCAATCTCTTCATTCCAGCTTCACTTAACAAACTGTGTTAATTAGTATTCCTCTTGACTATATGTGGCAGAAAACCCAACTTAAGCTGGCTTAAGCAAAAATGGGATTTATTGATCCAGGTAATTAAAGAATCAGCCATAGGGCTTGCCTCAGACTAGGAGCTAGGAGCAACTCTCAAGCTTCCTCTCTACCTCTCACTTATACTTTGTCTGCTTTGGTCGAAATTTCTGATTTGCAATTCCTGTCTGATGGGAAGATGGCTGGAATAGTTTTAGCTTATATTCTCTCATGGTCAAGATCTGGAAAGAGCACTTACCTTTCTCTTTGTAGCTCAGTAGAAGTCTCTTTTCTCACTGGTTCTGGATCAGTCTCTGTGGCCAAGTCAAGCCTAATCAGAATTCAGCTAGGAGTAGAGTCAATAGTAGCTAGGCCCCAAAAGTTATCTCCATAAATGGGATCAGAGGCAGCCTTTTCTTAGAGTGTAAGTGAAAATTTCTTTCTTCCATGAATATGAGGAAATGAATGCAGGAGAGCTAAAACCCAGTGAATATTCATCATTACTACTTGAATATAGAATTTACTTTTCAGAAAGCAGTTGCCATAAACTTATAGCTTACATCATGTGATATGTTATATGCCCTAGGGTGCTGAAAGGAAAATAAAGCAAGAAAAAAATGTAAGAAATAAACTCTAACAGTTAAAAGAAAGCTTAAAAGAGGGAAAATATGCACAGAACTAAGTCTCAAGAGCAGGTGTGAGTTATATGCAAAGCACTTTTAACTATTCATGAACATTGAGTTTCCATGAACCTTAAGAGGTACTGTTTTATTAGGATGAGAAACTTCCTTTCAAGCTCACTGTGAATTGATAATTTTGAAAACTGTCTTTTAATGTTGCAGGAAAGATGTGGAATACCCCTATCAGTTTAGAAAGCATTGATGGGTGGCAGCTTGTCAAGGTTACTCCTGTCAGTTAGAAGAGTCATGTTTAAACATGAGTGCATTATTCTCAATGTTTGATTTTTGTCATGATTTTTAATAGCTTTTGTGATTGTTCCTGGGGGGATGGAAAATATGTATATAGAGCAGATGACACTTTCCATTAACCTTGCTAGAATGTAATCTTATAATCTACTTACAAGTAACAGAGCTGATGGGTTTCTTTCCTAAGCAAGTTTTCAGAATTTATACATGCAGCTCGTCTGAAAGTTACAAGGGTGGTTATAATGGATGGATTAGAAAAAATAATTCTAAGCCTTGTTCTGGATTTCTGCATAAACTAGTTTATGTAAGTTTCATGTTCACATATTGAAAACTGCTTTCGATTAAAGCATCTGCTTGTGAATAAACACATTACTGATGGCATACCTATGATGGATTTAAGCATCTTTCTCCTCTACCAATATTGAAATGGTTTCTCTTGCCACAGACAGGTGTGAAAGCATTAGCTGCCAGAAAATGGTGGTGGTAAGGAAACATTTCCAGGGAAATATTTGGTGCCCACTTTAGTCTAAGGAAGAGGGGTACATGTAAGGATAATGAAGCAATTGAGGCAACATAGCAACAGTAGATTCAGGGATCCACAGAAGAAATCAGAGTCTGTGGCCTTGTTGAGAGTAACCTCTATTCCTTTTTTTGTTTAGACTTTATTTATTCAAGAGAGACACACACAGAGAGAGAGGCAGAGACACAGGCAGAGGGAGAAGCAGGCTCCATGCAGGGAGCCCGACCTGGGACCTGATCCCGGGACTCCAGGATCACACCCTGGGCTGAAGGCGGTGCTAAACCGCTGAGCCACCCAGGCTGTCCAGTAACTTTTATTCCTAAATTTAGGAACAAGTTTGCAGACTCTGAGAGTAATTGTTAGCATGTATCTGGGACCTCAGTCTTGGATGGATTAGAATTCTGGGGAAATTACCTAGCCAGGGACTCAGAACAGGAGAGTATGATAAATCCAATAATTGGAAGAGGATACAATTGGAAACTTAGTCACAGAAATAAAGCAGAAGTCAGGGTTTGCTTCACAGAGTATGATCTGTGGTCTAGCGGCTTTAGCATTACTTAGATGCTTATTAGAAATGCAGTATCTTGGGACTCTCCAAGATTAACTGAATTAGAATCTGTACTTCTGTATTTTAACAAGGTCTTCGGGTGTTTCAGGTGCTCATTAAGATTAGAAACATTCTAGGACCCAAGGCCAGGGATAAAGGGCTCAAATTTTGGCCTTGATGCTGGATCCTTAACTGGTAAACTTGAAGGGCACTAATGTCTGTTAAGAGCTCCCTCCTCATACAGACTTTGTCCCCAGTCCTTTTCTTCTATTGTTTCATTTAATCTTTACATCAACTTTGTGAGGTAAACATTTCTCTTATTTATTAAATCAAAGAATTGGGATTCAGAAGACTTAAAGAACTTACCTAGGATTAAACTACTTACAAGTGATGGAAGGTAAATTTCTAAAAATCTTTTTTTATTTTGGAAATATTCAAACACACAAAAGTAGAGTAATATTAAGAACCTGGTGTCCCCTCACTCAGAGTTTCAGTAAATATAAATATTTTGCCACTTTTGTTTCATCTTCCCACATCCCAACTCCTGTACTTTCTTTGCTCTTCTAATTCGTTCTCCACCCCCTTGTAGAACCTGGATTGAATGTAGGCCTGGTTGACTCCACAGATTTTATGTTATATCTATCATGCATTTGGTATGGACCATTTGGCCATGCTAGTAGCCTACTTGAATTGCTATGATTGTTACAAGGGTTGTCACAGGTGCTGCTAGAGAACAGAGCCCAAGGCCAGTATAAATGGAGCAAAAGTGCAACAGGGAGAGAGAAGCTTAAGAAGCCTGAAAATCAGACTCAAAGACAGTTACTTAATAGGGGTACTAATAGCCAAGGCATCCCTGTATGAGTAACAGATTTCTTGCCTACAAAAGTAGTTCATTTCTCAGTAGATAAACATTTGTGAACATCTACACTGGCACTCAGTTCTTTGAAGGTCATTTGAAACTTATGGTCATACATGGTGTCTCCTCTGTCTGGGATAGTTTGCACCCTGCCATCCAATTAAGTCTCTCTCAAATCCCAGCATAAATCTTGCTCAGAACAGCTTTCCTTGACCACCAATGCCAATCTTTTCCACCATCACACACAAACATGGACTAAATTATATTGCATCCTGTCGACTCATCATACTTAGTAATTATCACAGCCTAGAGTCTGAGCTCTGAGGAATAGTTATTGGGTTTATCATCACAGTCTGCATGGCTTACAGAAGACCAGCCCTCCCAGGGATAGAACAGACATGGTGTACAAGTGCTTGGGTGTACTTATTCTTTCCTTCACCCATCTATGAAAGAAGATTCTGGCATTGCTCCATTACTTTCTTCTTCTCCCTTGCTTTCCACGGAGGGCTCTGCCATTGCCAGACCAGCTCTTTGGGGGCATTTGTTATACAGATTTCTTGAACAAATCATAGGCTCCCCAGGGAAATATAAGAACTTTCTATAGGAGATTTTGGAGGAGCTGTAGAATGTGAGGAAAACTAATAGTTATACAACGTACGGTTTATGAAATGTCTAGGTCAATGTTAGATGCTCATGCACTCTTATTTAATCCTCATATTTTTCTCAGGTAAGTATCATCACAGTACAATAAGTTGTCTGCATCATTACTGATAAAATGACAATATATTTTTGCCTCTGCCTGCCTCCTGACAAACCTTTATTGGCCAAAGCTTGATCTTTAAGTGAAAGAGACATGTGTGGAAATAAGAGAAGAGGCTCTAGGAATAGAAATAATAGGAAAAGTAGATTTCCATTCAGTTATTACAAAAATGCTGCATGGTCTCTACTTAGCCCTGTGCAGTGATTACAATATTGAATATACAATGGGGTATCAGCCATTTACTGAGCTCCTGTATTGGGATAGAGGTTTGCATCTAATATAAGAAACAATGGGGTATAACAGAGTGAATGATTTATTTTCACTCAATTCTGAGCAGGAACTACTGTGGTTCTTTAATTCTTGAAATACCTAGGATACTTTTAAGCAGTTCTGATACTAGGATGAACCTGACACTATGTCCATATTTACTGTGACAGTGCCCATCCCCCAAACAAAAAAACCAAAACCAAATCAACTATTGACTAAGCTGGTGCTGCTGAATCTTAGAATTTATAGCATATTTGAGTGGGGGGAAAGTACTTTGTAGAACATTTTCTAACTTGATTTATTTTTTTTCTAACTTGATTTAATATGCCCTTGCTATAGATAGAGAATATGAAGAATGCTCAAGTTAGAGAATAGAGAGCCACGTCATAGTCATTGCTGGGCTTAGCAAGTCAATCTGTTAAACAACATTTGTACCTTTCCTTGGGACTGAGTAAATTGTCAGAAGTTAAGATCTTAGTTACAGCATACAGAAATATCTTACAGCCAAATTTATTTTTGGGGGGCATATAGTTAAGGGGGTGCACAAGTTCTATAGTAAAGAACTAGAAATTGATTTCAAAGCTATTTTAAGGTTATTTTATATAATCACTTGTATGATACACTGCCTTACAGTAGTTATTCCAAAGAATATATTGGTCATTTTCAACATATCTATTGAGATCTTCAAATTGTTACTCACATAATCTATCATTATATATATTATATGGGTTGTATACAATGATGCCTGAATTTACTGGCTGCTTTTTGGCAATTAGTCAAGATGATAATATTTAGTTAGAAAATTGTATGAGTTGTTTTTGCTTTTTTTGTATTTTGTTTTCAGAATAAATTGTCACCATCTTTTTAAAATTTCCTTCATACAAAATACACCCTTTGGAATTATTGGTCACTATACTTAAAAGCATTTGAAACTTATGTGAATGCTATAAACATGTACACGGCTGCCATACTATGCTCCCAGATCGATTGCAAATTTAGAGAACTGGTTCAGTACTATCAACTTTTCTCTTGCTTATCTTATGTACACATGCATGGATATGAATCTGTGCAAATTGTACATGTTCCTGCTGGTTTTTTTTCCCTGTTGGTTTTGGTTAGTTCTGAGACTTCTGGAAATTCTGAATGAATGACTGTATGCATAGTAGAGTGACCAAACCTCAGTGTAACTCAAGATAGGCTCCATTCCATTTAGACTCAAGTCTTTTAGAGATGATGGAGGTGAACCATCAAAGGGTAGAGAATTACCAAATTCATTCTTTTGACTTTGAAGTCTCTTACACCCAAATTGGCAGCACTCTCTACCCAGCTTTGATAGTCTTTCAAGAACAGATTGGCATAAACCACCTGGTAGTACCACCTGGCATCTGGTAATTCTCATCCTAGGATATTCTTAGCAACCCAACATGACCTTATCTTCTGATGTTATATATTTGCCATTCTGTCTTAAATTTTAAGCAGAAAATGCTCTATGTTGTTTGTGAATGATAGTAAGTCCTTATATATTTGCCATTCTGTCTTAAATTTTAAGCAGAAAATGCTCTATGTTGTTTGTGAATGATAGTAAGTCCTTGCTTAGTCTTTTGCACACAAAACTAAAATTTCCCAATAAATCAGTTTCAAGGTATTCTCTTCTTCATGCATATTTCTCAAATATGAATCATTTTTATTATTTGTCTGTAAACCATCTTCAAGTTTCCTCTTTATTTAAGTGCTAGTTCTCAGAACAGAATACAATTTTCTTTATGAGAATGATTATCTCCAGCAGGAGATATTATTACTCACTGGTGTTGGTTTGTTTGTATAGAAGAGGTCTGGGTTTGAAGTTACATAATAGGGTTTCCAGGACTTGTCCTCCACTGATTTTCTCAGCCTTGAGTAAGTCCCTTAATATTTTCTTTTGGAAGCAGTTTCCACAATGACAAATGGGAATGGTTATTCCCCCCATGACTAATTGACAGAGATGGTGTAAGGATACAAATAGGTGGAAGTTATGAAAGTGCCTAGTAAAAGTTAAAATGCCTACACAGATGTGAGCTATTATAACTGACAAGAAGTTTGAAGAACTCAGATCATTTGTCTAACCTTCATTTCTCCAGGGCTAAGAATGCATTTTTAGATGATATGTGTACTTTATTTCATAGGATCTTTTTAATCATTACATTAAAAGATTTCATTAGGGCTGTCACTATTAATTTTATAACAGTATGCTGTACCAGATAAGCCTTTAAAATTTTGATTACCTCCTTTTGACTAAAGACTGCTAGAGGAGTTTACAATGTGTTCTTCCATATTTGTAAAGCACACACTCAAAGCATGTCAGGAAGTCACACACTTCATTAAAAGACTTCTACCAGGTGTAATGCATACTTATTATTTCATTAGTGGAAGAAATTATGTGTGATGCATATCCTAAGTCTAGATCATCAAGTCAAATGTATGGAAGTTTGTGCTAATTGAATTCTAAGATCCTTCATAGCACAAAAATTTTAGCAAATAATTTGGGCCCATTAAAGCTTGGTGGTATTATTATTTAATATAAAATCTATAATTTTAAACTATTTTCCTATGAATAGCTGACAACTTCTAGCACATACTATTTTGGACAAAGGTACCTGATATTTTGGGGGGTTCATTTTAAATTCTATTTAGCCATGCAGACAATTAGAAGTTTTTTTTTTTTTTTTAAATATGGCAGATAGACTTCTGAACTACAAATCAATGTGCAAATTTATATATCTTTAAAAAAAGCACTTTTAAGGAATTATTCTATAATGTGAAGTTGAGAGTTGAAATTAGATATAATGAAAAGACATAAGGTTTTATAAGAGTTGTGTAATTCATATAACAAATATTTACATAAAAGTAAGTACAAAATTGCAAACTTCCTCAAGGAAGATGTTCTTTTGATAACTAGTATTTATGCCATCCTAAGTTCTATTAATCTTGCTTATGTGTGAGATAATTACTTCCTCTCTTTAAACTCATAATAGAAATTTTATTCCATCTATTCATATGAGAAGAGGTAATGTGTGTTTTTTTAAGCTGGTATTATTACAATTGAATTATTTTTTAAATCTTTTTTTCTTTATTCCTGCCCTTTCCTTTGCTTTCTTGCCTTTTCTTAAAGATCCAATTGATGTCTAATCAACTACAAATTTACCCGTCCTTGTGTACACTTCAACGAGCTGTGTTTCTTTCATTTTATACATCATTGCCAGTCATGTCTCTACCTGAGGAACCTGGAACCAAACACACACTCAGTATTGTCTCTTCCCATTAAACAGCCTCAACAAAGGGGCTTTACTAATTAATTCTGATTAGTTCTTGTCCTTCACCAAAGATTTTAAACTCAATTTAACAGAATTGATATGGTTAAGACATGTGTCCTTAACTAAAAAAACCACTATCAGATGAGGGAATGCTCTTTATTCCTCCCCATTTACAGAAATAGGTTTTTATCTCATCACGTGTTATGTATGCTTCAAAACTATCTCTGCTATCCTAATCTTTTACTGGAGACTTTCAACTTTAAAACACTTGGTGCCCAGACTGTCATCAAATGCACATTAAATGCTTTGAAATTAATCATTTAAAAAGTAATGATTAAGCCTCTATATCAATCAGTATTCATTACCTCATGCTGTGATCACAACCCCAAAATCTCAGTGGTCAAATACTAAATACAGCTTATTTCTCAAGCTTATTATATGTCTATTGATAGAGCTCATTCATTGTTAATATGCAGGAACCAAGGATGACAGAATTTGTCTCACATATGTCTTCATGATTACTCTAGGGGGTAAAGGGAACAAGAAAATCCTGTGCTTGCTTCTACAACTTCTCACAAGTAACATGTATTACTTTTGCTTATATTTCATTGACCAAACATGTCCCATGGCCATGCCTAACTTCAAAGGGGTCAAGAAAATGCAATCCCTCCATATGTCTGGAAAGAAGGTAAACCAGAAAATGTATGAAGAGTCCTCTTAGGAAGCATGATAAAAACAAAGAATTAAACCAAGATATACAGTTGGGTCATCAGCTAAAAATATTAGCCATACATAATGATACATATTAATTGGAAACTTTGGTATTCCCCCCAAATAGAATCAAAACTACAGCCTCACTCTGGAAAAAAAACAATTTTTAAATTACATGTTCTATAGTGATTTTTTCCTGTGAATTTTTTCTGGTTGGATATGTATTTCTGGCCCTGTCTATGTTGTTTCCTTTCAATTACATGACAACAAAGCTGCTTGTACTCTTTTAGTCCATTATTGGATATGTTACACAGCTGTTACTCGACTAGGACAGTGACAGACTATTATTAACTTCTATAACATATCTTTATTTTCTGACTTGCCAGCAGCAGTGAGCCAGTAATAGCAGTTGCAGTGGTAAGAACTGTGGAGGTCTATCTGGAAGTAGCTTTTAGACACACACAGTCAAGAGGTACCATCTGGGAGGCAGAGAAAGAGTTAGTTTACCAGGGAAAGGGGGAGAGAGAGTCATACAGGAAGCACTGTTACCCATAAAATCCCATCTTATTTTGAAATATTATATGAGCAAAGACTGATATTTATACAAACACTTTTCTCTCTGAAAATCCCAAAGGGGAATTAGCACCTCATAGCATCCTGGAGCCTAACCTTGGGTTTAGAGAAAAGGAACTTTGGCAAGGGCATTCATCTTATTCCTTTCTCTTTTACTGAAAATTACAGGGCAACTTATATCCATACCCTGTAGCAAAAGAGCCACTTTCAAAGACTTATCGTAGAGACTTCTTTAAAGAATCACTGTCATCCTAGAGAAGATGAGAAGACTATCGATGTCTAATCCTCTTTTCTCTACACTCAACAAATTCTAGCTGTTTATCAGGAAAATACTCTCCAGTCAAATCCATTGTAGTCATTGAGTCTTTACTGACTCAATTCAGGAAACATTTCTTAAGGATCTTACATAACAGAATTTTAATACCTTAATTTGTTTTATCAGTTTGTTAAATATTTATTATAAAGTTTTCATTTTACTGATTAAGAAATCTGAAACCCAGATTTTGAGCTAGAATGTGTGTCTTCTTTTATGAACTCAGGTTTCTATTGCTAGGTGAAGTGGATACAGACCTGTTCTCAGGAACTCTGTGGATCTATGAGAGGAGGAAAGAAGTGGCAGGTGGACAAATATTAAAAGTGCAGAATACTTTGTATGCAGAAGGCAATACTATACACCATGTATTTAGTTTTTATTATATCTAGGCATTATGTTAGGTCAAATTTTAAAAATTTCCTTTACTTCTCTTAAAACCCATAACTGATTAACAGAAGCTACAGTTTAGACGTGCTAAGTAACTTGCCAAAATTAGTTGGCAAGTTTATTAGTTCACAGCTAATAAATAGTGGGCCAAGGATTTGATTACAGGTTTGACTACAAATTCAGGTGCTTAGCTACTTGCTTAACTGACTTAATAAGGATTTTGGGGGCGGGGGGAATGTAAGGTAGGTAGAAATAAGAGCTGCAAGGTACAATGAGTTCAGAGGAACGATGGGTTCCTACAATTTCCAACATTGTAAGCCTTTTTCTCCACCATTTGTACTCTTCTTACCCTGACTCTGGTCTGGATTGTCTTATAACATCCTGCATTTGTTATTAATTTATTATTTCTCCTGGTTATAGTTTTTTTTCTACTATCTCCATTCTTCCTCCCTCTGACTTGAATTTAAGCTTCATGCAGGCAGAGATATTTGTTTTATTCATTGCAAATACCATATATCTAGAATAATACCTGGCACATAGTAAGAGCTTGATAAGTATTTGTCAAGTTTAATATATTAATAACCTTACTTGGGACAATACTGCCTAGAAGGCATAACTGAATTTCCAAGTAGTCATGAAATTTTTAGTTTCAAAATGGAGACAAAAGTACAAAAAGTATGAGGATTCTGCCCAAAGTAAATAATCTTCAAAATCTGAGGGTGATCAAAATTGTATTAGAAATGTATGTGTTACCTGCTGCTAGGGGTTGAGATAACTGACAATGATATCTTTATGCAATGAGAAGGAACAGCTGTTCAGTTTGTTTTCTTTTATATAACTTGGATTTTGAATAACATTATCTTTTTTTAGAGAAAGCTGAAAGGCAATTTGAGGAGTTTTTCCTTTGCTTCCATCATCCCAAATCTGTCTTTGAGCCATAGGGATCTGTTGACACATAATTTCCTCTGCCTTTACTTCCCATTAATGGCAGAGTCCCCTTCTTGGTGCTCATTGCTGGTAGCTGGATTTTGTTGGTGAACTTCCTTTGTTGAGTGAGTTCAGGCAAGGTATTGTGACTTCACACCTGGGTTTCAGTGCAGATCTGCAAAGAAACCAGAGATTGGCCATAATTCTTGTTTAAGTTTTAGAACCAAAGATGGCAATGGAGTTGTGAAAGACACCATCCACTTGAGTGTAGAAATTACCTAGCTCTACTAGTAAAAAGTGAAATCTGAAACCTTTCCATTTGTGTTGGAAGTGAAAGTGTTGGAAGCCTTCCGAGATTCATGGAGGTGACGCTGAACTCAGGGACTCAGTCAAAAGCCTCTAGTACTTCATGTCCTTCATTTCTCATCTGTCTGGTTAAGGGATTAGCAATGAGGTCCAGGTGGTTACTTTTTTGCATAGGTTTTGGGACATTGGTACTTGAGCTGTTGAGAACATTAAAAATAATTTTCTGAAGGATGTCAGTTGAAGACAGAATAGACAGTCCAAAGCCAGATCACAATATTCAAGCAGCTAGAAATGAAGTAGCTACCTAAGCACAGAGTCAAAACTGGGTGAACATCTAGGAATCAACTATCAACAAGACAGAGTTGGGAAGATAATTTGGGCCAGGGGAAGAATAGCTGACTCTGGAATTCTGAGGCAAAGGCAAAATGCACTTTAGTGTGTTTCCTGTACAACTTTGTATGTTCACATCAGATGCATAGAAATTGACTTAAACAAATAAAAAGTATCTTGACTAGCAGAAAGAAAAAAATATGTTATCCTCACTGAAATAACAGCCAACACAGACATTTTTCTTGCCACCTCCCCTGAAAAACTTGAAGGTTGGTTTATTTTAATAGAACCTAAACCTTTTTTATTCATCCTCTCTGTATCTCCTTCCACTATGAAACCTAAAGATTCCATTAATAGGCTTGTAAGTTCAGATATGTAGGAAAAGAGAGCCCTGTTCCTTTATATCAAAGTTATATATCTTGGTATTAATAATTTTTAGACTAAGTGCCAAGAAATCTGCTAATGGAATTTTCCCAAGATTATTTAAGCAATGAACACCTTAATAGAACCTAAAGTTTTTGCAAAAATTAGGTTTTTGTACATAATGCTGTACTTTTAGAATAGGCTCTACTTACTGCTTCTCAGCAGATATTAGGCAATACAAGCTAGAAGTAGCATGTACTGACATCTGGACACCACTGGACCCCAGGAGCGTAAGGCAGGATTTTCTGAGGAAGCTGGGTCATTCTTAGCTGGATTATTATCTGTGGTATTATAGTAGTTTCCTCCTATACTCATCTTAAATCACTGACACAAAGGACAGGAGAGTTGATTCACATTCCTAATGCCCACCATATTGTCTTTACTTTCAGTACTAAGCTCCATGCTTGGTAAAGTATATCTACAGGTAAGGATGGCCATAGGCTTCCTCTTGATCGCTTATCAATTGATTTGTAGTCTGAGAGCACTTTGACTCAGGGGTTTGTGCTGCTGCAATGGATTAACGATATTTGCCAGGGGTATGGGTGGGGAAGTGAGTTTCAGTAGCCCCTAAAACTAATACCTAAAGTTAAAGGACAGAGATTACATTGCCAGTCTCAGGTCACAGATTCTGTGTCCCACTCCGTTGGGACCCATCTTGGCAAAAATGTTCAGCCATGCAGAGACTGACTGGGGCATCGAGTCTCTGCTGTCTTCCAGAAGTATGCTGGATAGAAAGTTAACAGCTACCAACTCTTTAAGAGCAAGTTCTTAACCTTCATGATACACAACTGGTTGCCTTCACAAAGAACCAGAAGGATCCCAGTGTCCTTGACTATATGATAAAGAAACTGGACCTTAACTCTGATGGAGAGATGGGTTTCTAAGAATTTCTTAATCTTATTGGTGGCATGGCCATAGCTTACCAGAACTCCTTCATGATATCTGTCCATTTCTGGAAGTAAATCTGAGGGGCTCTTGGGCCTGGCCTCCAGACCATCCATCTCCTTTCCTTCTAGCCTTCCAATCATCCTCTACTCCTCACTGCAAACGCAGCCTGGGCCCAGCACCCCACCACCCCATGAAAGATAATCCTGCTGGTAGTAATAAAACAGCAGCATTGTTAAAAGTGCATGCACACACAAAATAACTTTTAAAAAATAATAAAGGGTGGTTGCAAAGCACTCGCTTTGAACCTTGAACATAACCTGTTTAAGATGTCTCTTTAGTTAAGTTGCAGAACATTTCCTAGGAGAAAAGAAAATGCAAAATTATGAATTTCTTAGCTATAATACTGAACAAAATTTCAATCACTGATCTTTGACACTTTTATTCTATCCATTATTTAAAGTGGTGTTTTAAAAAAATCATCCTTGTTACTTCATATTGCAGAGAATCCAGTAAGTTTACTCTCTGTTCTAGAGGAAGCATTTTCTTTTGTTTAGTGAACCTTACTTCCTTTGAGTATCAAAGTGGTACACATTTCTAATGCAATAATACATGATAACTAAATCTGTCTTATCCTTTCTCTTCAGAATCGGAAATATGTCACATTGCGTTTTGGCCTCACCAAACCAAAGCCTCAGTAGGACTTAGGGCCACGAAGACAACTAGACTTGCTGTATTTACAGAAGAAGTACAGGAATGGATCCTGGATCCTGTTCCAGAATGGTATCTCTTAGCTATAAGATACCCATTCTCAACATTTTAGATAGCTGACTTAACTAATGGATCTGCAAACCACAGCCTATAAGCCAAATCCTGACCACTACCTTTTTCTGTATGGCCAAGACCTAAGAATGACTTCTATACTTTGATGGCAGGAATACAAAATTTAGATACAAATGAAGTTATATTGCTTGTTGGCTTGGCCCATAAAGCCTAAAATATTTACCATCTGGCCCTTTACAGGAAAAAATTGTAAACTCCTCATTTAAATGCACACATAATTAAATAATAATACCTTTAAGTTACTTTAAGGCACACCTAATTAGTGTTTTTATTTCCACATATGCTGGCTCATGAGATATTCTGAATGTGAAAGTGTTATTTTTATAAATTAAGTCAAAGAATTTCAAAATCAAAATCAGGCTGGATAATGAACTGACAGACTAGTTCTAAGAATCACACACACAAGAAAGTCATTTTGTATTGGATTGTGTATGAGAGATTTAATCCATCAGTACAAATGAAATAGTTAAAACCATTTAACTAAGATTCAGGTTGGGAGGGGCTATTCTTAAAGTCCACCTGTAGGGCTTTGAACTGCTGGAATATACTGCACACTAGGGGGCAATCTTTCTAGTCAACTTTTTAAACATTAAAATATATCCTGAATCCCTGGAAATTGCTAACGTATTGATTCTGATATGGCAGGTCTGGGACTCAGCCTGAGATTTTGTTAGTCTAGCAGGGGGTCTGAGGCTGTTGCTCTGTGGTTCATGAGTTGAGAAGACAGACTGGTATTTTCCATTGGACTTCACCACTTTTCCCTTAAGCTGTGATGAAGCATGACTACAAAGGTAGTGCTTTGACCTTGAAAGTCAAAATCATAAAAAATCACAAACACCTGGGCCACGTTTCTGTTTTACTAAAACATTTTATGGCTCTGGCATTCCATCAATCAGAGGTTGGTATGGAAATTATAAAGAACAATTGCCTCAAACCGTATATGTTTACCTAGCGGGAGAAGTGACAGTCTGATGACTGTGCCTGTGAATACAAATGCCGTATATTAATCGGTCCATGTAAACAGCAGACATATGCTGATGGAGAAAAAAAAAGGCAATCCATAATAACCATAGATAACTCACATATCATAAGATAAACTAATTGTTATTGGGGTTACACTAAAGTTCATCCCATCTGTGCCTTGCAAGTACCACAGTGCACCAACTTCCCATCATGGCATATTGCAAAATCATAAATCTTTATGCTTTAATATTATTCTGATTTCTGAATCATGCATTATCAGTAATAAAAGTGCTTGTAAATTAACAGCTCACATTAACAACTTGTTTTCCTTGCAAATCAAGTCTTTTGGTATACGTGCTTCCAATACTTCTTTTATAAGTTTAGATTTATTCATATAGAGGGTCTTCATCTCTTCCTCTCTCCCACTTTTCTTCCCTCCTTCCTTTCTTCCTTGTTTGCTTGCTTCCTTTTCTTTTTCTCTTTTGCTTTCTTGGAAGCAGATTTTTGAAAGAGATTTCCTGGTATTTAAGGCAGAAAGATTTTGCTATATCTTACATTTATGTGATTCATGGTGACAGAAAAAAATTCAGTCTTCTTCAGTCTTTTTTTTTTTTTTTTTTTTTTTAGATCCACAGTCACATAAAGAAATGATTTGTGGAACTGAGAAGGATATGTCTATAAAGCAAACCAGGAAAAAAAGAATTTGATGTTATTATTAATGAAGCAGGTGGCACATCTTTTCAAAATCCCATTTTAGCTGGGCAGTGATTTGCAATGAAAGCTGACATGTTCATTTTTGCCAGGCTAACAAACCCAAGGCCTATTCAAAGTCAGGGTAGAAAATAAAAAAATAAAAAAATAAAAAAATAAAAGGAAAATCTTCTTTAATAGGCCTGAGTTTTTGTTGTAGAATTTTTGTTGCTTTCCTTTTATAAAGTTAATTCTTATTTCTGTTTGTTACTACAGGCTTGCTAATATGATAAGATCAACCAAACAGAAGCTGTGCAGTTATTTATCTATGGGAATCACCCCCACAAACTAATGGTAAATGGTTATTAATTCAGGAGTGGAAAAGTTTGAGGTACTCTTCTTTGTGGTTATTCTGTAAGACTTTTTTAGACCAAAACGTAATAGTTTGGAGTAATCTGTGCTCAAGATTTCTGGGTTAAGCTGTAAAATATTTAGCTGTCATAAAATGATGAACATGTTTGGTCTATTAATTATAAGTGTCCCATTGCATGGTCCCTCTACTTTGATTAAATCATGTGACTAATCAAGGTGAAACCGGAGACAACTGACCTTTAAAAGTAGTTTCACATTAAATCTATCTGGGCTATAATTCTCTCTCATTTTAGCAGAGCATATTTCAGTACTTATGAATATTTTAGAGTTCTAAAATATTTTAGACTTTTCTCCCTTTAGTGAAAGAGCTATCCTGAAATTAATTAAAAAAAATTTTTTTGTAACAAGCATGGTCCATACACCTAGCTAGAGGCAATTCAGACAGTAAGTAATCCTAATGTCCTAATGTACACCTGTAGGTAGGAACTGTTTACAGCATTAGATGCATCAAAAGTGACAGAGTGATAAGGATTGTATCTGAATTGGGGCTGAGGATCTAAGACCTTGTCTAGTAGGAGAGTTGCTTCAAATGGCACTTGAGGGCAAGGTTGATAGTGAAGTTCTATTCTGATTTCTAGAAGAAATATGTGATTCAGTGGGGGAAGCTTCTTCATATCCATGTTTTAGAAAAATAAATACTGTAGACCCTTACTATGTTCTTTTACGCTGTATTTTTTAAAATTAAATGCTAGAATCTAACACAGGAGTGTTAGCTTCAGTTTACCTTGTAGAATGTGGATAAATCAAATAAACCTGTGCTCCAAAATGAATCAGTAAAGCAATTCTAAGAGTTTTCTTTTTGGGGGACAGTTATCATGGAGTCAGATAGGTCAGCATGTTTGCTCCCAGTTACTTATTTTAACTTTGTGGCTCCTAAGAAGGAGGAACAGAAAGCTCAGATAGGCAAAAGGATCTTTTCCCATGATAAGTTCTAATTTGGCCTGGAGTGCAGGAGAGAAGGCTGCAGTGGAACATTGGTGGAGGGTTTTCCATTCTTTGCTGTTTGGGACCTTGAAGGACATAGTCAAGTCCCAAATGGCAAAATGAGAAGATTAGGGTGAGTAAAAAGTGTACTCTAGTTAAGCCAGGCAAAATCAGTGTTGGGTTAAGGTTAGAATGGAGAAGCACAGCAGGCTACTCAGAAGTGCCCAGGTATACCTGCGTTATCTGCTTTCCAATATATATTTTTTTAATTTTAATTTATTCATGAGAGACACAGAGAAAGAGGCAGAGACATAGGCAGAGGGAAAAGCAGGCTCTTTGTGGGGAGCCTGATGCAGGACCCCAGGATCACAACATGAACCAAAGGTAGACGCTCAACCACTGAGTCATCCAGATGCCCCTCCAATATCTATTTAAGTGAACACCAAATGACTGTTATTGGTGGAGTCTTACTTCAAAAGGGAAAGTGTAATTAAGAATTCATGTATTAGAATATTTGAGACTTAAGACTTGGGTGGTTCCTATTTTGTTGGATTGCACTGACAGTCCTTGGCATGAATTGCAAGCTACCTAATTTCAGAGCCTTCCAGAGCCCAACCTATAAACTGAAAACAAATTTATGAGCTGCAGGATTTCATCGTGTGAATCCTGTTATATGAATTGACATTTCAAATTAAATATCTCCTGTACCTGTAAATTTTATTTGATAATAACTGTTACTGTTTGTTTATATTTAATGACTTTTCTAGAAATTAATGTTTCTGTTCTCTATGGCTTCCCAGAAACAAATAGCCTTTGAAAGGGCAATTATGTTGCAGATTAAAAATGTGTGCATAAGACTCATTTAAGATAGTTTTTTAGTTCCAGAACATATTTATTGAAACCTTTGTGTCATGGATTCATGTGGTCAGGAACATGTGGACATGGACCTCACCTTGAAGAGCTATGATTTCATATGAAAGCCAAAGTAAAGATATGCAGCTCCTAGTATAGTGAAGATCCTTGCCTTCCCTTCCATTTTATCATCACATGTTCTCTCTTAAGAGTCACCACCTGATATTCTGTTAAATGGGTGAAAATAGTAGTGTTTTGCAAAGATCATTCCTTATGCTCTATAGCTGTTTCTAGAAGTTAGCCTTTCAACATAATCCTATATTCTTCAGAGATCTGACTTGCCTTATGCTCCTCTGTTTTCCTCCTGTTATCCTGAACTATTTGTTTGAAAATGTGAATTATATTTTTGTGCATCCCATATCACTCCTGAATATAGCTGCTCCTAACTTAGTTCACAGAACAAAAGAAATTCTATAAGTAGACATAATTGGTTCAAGCTGATTTTTACCATTACTTGTCATTTATTCCCTTCTGTGGAATTTTCTGTTTTTTAAAATTTCTGTCTTGATGATCTGTTATAGATTTTATCTTCTGAATATGAATCTTTGTAGACTTCTAGAATTTTGGCAGGTAAGTTTCACAGGTAGATATTGTGAACTGAATCCAATGCTTTGGGAGATCACCTGACACTGGAATTGCAGAGAAGGCAAAGCAGTGCCATATTGGGTCCTCAGTGGCTTGTTGTGATCATACAGCAAAGTTTTGACTGGAATATATTCTTTATTAAGACACTAACACTGACGTAAGAGAATTATAATGCCTAAGGAAAATTAATTCACCTGTAGGACATAGAATCTGACCCCTCAGGTCTTTCAGTTATTAAAATGGGGTGATTATCCAAGAAATGAAGTGGACAAAACATGATCTTCACTGAAGAACAATATTTTATCATCATATTATACAGCATATTATAATTTCTAACATTGTGTTGAGCTTTCTTTATCTAATTTGTTTTTGAATTGAGAGATGGCATACTGTTTACTATTTAATATCTGCACAAATACCAAAGAGAATAGGTAGCTCAACACCCACATTTCCTCTTTTTTGGCATTACATGTGAAATATGATTCTCATCATTAGGTAGTCATACAGTGACATGTCACATTATTTTCTCCCAAAGATAGTCTTGTCTTTTCCTTCTGCTCTTTTGCACAGTGTTGCTAGCTGATGAAACAATGTATAAAGGAGTCCAATTTTTAAGTCCATTACTTCCATAGCTTTGTACTTACAGAGCTCATAAATTAAGCTTTCTACTAGTTTGCATTCTTCTTTAGGGTGACCTCCACATACCTGAAGGAAAATTGCTTGATCCTGTGGCTCTGTGACCAAGTTTCTTCCTGACTCACCTGATGCTCAGAATTATAACAATAACTCCATTAAAATAGCACCACCAGTATTTAAGATGCTATTAAATCTCAGGCACTTTGTCAATAGCATCTGAGGATAGCTTCTAACTACCACACAGTGAAGTGCATAAACAGTATTAACCAAACTCTGACATGTCAGAAAAGAAATAGTTGTTTGAAAAACTAGTTCACATACAAAAAACATCCGGTATAATGTGTACCATTTTAAAAGTAGGCTCTAAACTCATTGAAAATATAAGCTGTGCTACAAATGCATATGAAATATGTCTCTAGGGGGAACCTGTGTGGATGGCTCAGTGGTCAAGCATCTGCCTTTGGCTTATGTCATAATCCCAGGGTCGTGGAATCGAGTCCTGCATCAGGCTCCCCACAGGGAGCCTGCTTCTCCTTCTGCCTATGTCTCCACCTCTTTCTCTGTGTTTCTCATGAATAAATAAATAAAATCTTAAAAAAGAAATATGTCTCTAGATCATTCTCAAAGAAGAAAAATTGTAAACAGGTAATGAAGTAGATAGGTTGTGATCAATGAATTTCTTATCCTGATGAGAATGAGAAAATACAACTTCAGTCTTCATATTTGGGTAAGAAAACTTTTCCCCTTCAATGAAGCATCTATTGTCTTATATTCACATTAGGATTTATGGCAAATGTATTTGTCCACCAGTTATTCTGAGAATAATGGGTGGTGTTTTAGTGGCCTAGTTTTGAATATCTCCAATTCTTTGCCACATTAAGAATCATTGTAATGTAATGATCCTCACCAGCCATGATTTCTTTTTACCTAGTGTGCCCTGTTAGATGAGTAATAGTTCTGTGTGTAACCTTACAATGCCAGACATGGCTGGCAGATGAATTCTGGTAAAACTCAATATTGCAATGATTTTTTTTTTTTGACTGACCAGCATCTGAAGTCTTTTCTTGTGTATGGCAAAACTACAGTTACATAAATTATGATAGGAAGCAGAATTCTACCTCCCATTTCTACCTGAAAAACAAAAAGGTGAGATGCCTACTTTTCTTGATCTCTGGCATCTAGAGGTCAGCCAAACAAATGTTCTTGCCTGGAATTTAATTGAGGAATGAGAATATAAAAAATAGGAATGGTCTAGAGGAGAGTTCTCAGAGCATTGTTCAAGAATCTCTGTGGGTCTCTAAAACCCTATCACAGGATTCACAATACCAAAACTAATTTCATAATAACACTAGCATTAGCATGTTATTTGCCTATTTCCCACTGCTTTTATCATGAGCATACAGTGGAATTTTCTAGAGTTCACATGATGTGATATTGCAGCAGACTGCTGCAGAAGCCAAGAGAATCCAGCTGTCTTTAATGAAGTCAGACATGGAAGAGAGTTTTTTAAATGTAAAATAGTATTATTCTCAATAAACTTGTTTTGTTTAAGAAACATAGTTATTAAAAATATTTGTGCTAGGGGACCTGGATGGCTTAGTTGGTTGAGCATCTGACTCTTGGTTTTGGGTCTCCTGATATATTTCTGTAGAAATATACAGAAATATTTTATCTTTTCTCCATTTTTCATCTCTGACTTTTTTCCTATAGTCTGGATATAACTCAAAAATATCTTCTAATTCTTTAGTTGAATGTTTTTCAAATTTCAAATTTCAAATAAAATTTCAAATACACAAATTTCTGTTCAGTTTTAAATTAATCCTATTTTTATTTGAAGTTTTTTTTTCTCTCTGTAAAGTCTTTATTTTACCTATGTTGCTCATCTTTGTTTCTTTATCTCTCTCTTTCTCTCTCTTCTTTGTGCCTGCCTTTTATGTTCAAATTTTTCTCAAATGTGTAATCAACCTGCCTGTCTATATTTATGAGTAGATATGTTATCATATGTTATCCATGATGAAAAATCTTTGGGATATTTAAAAAAATCTTTTAAAGATTTATATTTATTCATGAGAGACACACATAGAGAGAGGCAGAGCCACAAGCAGAGGGAGAAGCAGGCTCCATGCAGGGAGCCTGACTCGATCCTGGGTCTCCAGGATCACGCCCTGGGCCGAAGGTGGGGCTAAACTGCTGGGCCACCAGGGCTGCCCCCCAATTTTTGTTTCATTAAAATTCAATTTAGTTAACATATAGTGTATTATTAGTTTTAGGGGTAGAACTTAGTGATTCATCGGTTGTATATAACACCCAGTGCTCATTACATCAAGTGCCTTCCTTAATGCCCATCACCCCTTACCCTGTTACCTTATCCCCCTTCCTCCCCTCCAACGACCCTTAGTTTGTTTCCTATAGTTAAGAATCAGTTATATTTGTCTCTGTTTTAATCTTACTTTATTTTTCCTTCCTTCCTGTGTTCAAATGTTTCATTGCTTAAATTCCACATATGAGTGAAATCATATGGTGTTTGTCTTTTTCTGACTTATTTCACTTAGCATCATACACTCTAGTTCTAACCACATCATTGCAAGTGACAAGGTTTCATTCTTTTTGATGGCTGAGTAATATTCTGTTATTTACACACACACACACACACACACACACACACACTTTATTTATCCATTCATCTGTCAATGGACACCTGGGCTCTTTCCATAGTTTGGTTTTGTAGACATCAAAGTTATAAACATTGGGATGCATGGGCCTCTTCAAATCACTATTTTTGTATCCTTCAGGTAAATGCCTAATAGTAAATGGCTGTGTTGTAGGGTAGTTCTACTTCTGACTTTTTGAGAAACACTCATACTATTTTCCAGAGTGGCTGTACCAGTTTGCATTCCCACCAACAGTGTAAGAGGGTTCCCCTTTGCCTGCATCCTCACCAACATCTGTTGTTTTCTCTATTGTTAGCTCTAGCCATTCTAACCAGTGTAAAGTGGTATCTCATTGTGGTCTTGATTTGTATTTCTCTGTTGCTGAGTGATGTTGAACATTTATTCGTGTGTCTCTTAGCTATTTGCGTGTGTGTTTTTTTTTTTTTTTTTTTTGAGAAATGTCTGTTCATGTCTTTTACCCACTTAACTGGATTCTTTGTTGTTTTGGGGGGTGTTGAGTTTGATACATTATACATTTTTGTTATTAGCTTTTTATCTGATATGTCATTTGCAAATACTTCTCCCATTCTATAGGTTACCTTTTAGTTTCATTGATTGTTCCCTTTGCTGTGCAAAAGTTTATCTTGATGAAGTCCCAATAGTTCATTTTTGCTTTTGTTTACTTTGCCTTTGTAGATGTGTCTAGCAAGAAGTTGCTTCGACCCAGGTCACAGAGGTTGCTGCCTGTGTTTTCCTCTAGGGGATTTTGATGGATTCCTGTTTCACATTTAAGTCTTTCATCCATTTTGAGTTTATTTTTGTGTATGATAAAAGAAAGTGATCCAGTTTCATTCTTTTTCATGTGGCTGTCCAATTTTCCCAATACCATTTTTTGAAAAGACTCTTTTTTCCATTGGATAGTCTTTCCTGTTTTGTCGAAGATTAGTTGATCATAGAGTTGAGGGTCCATTTCTGGGCTCTGTATTCTGTTCCATTGATATGTGTCTGTTTTTGTGCCATACTGTCTTAAAGGTGAAATACAGCTCAAATTCTGGAATTGCGATGCCTCTAGCTTTGGTATTCTTTTTCAACATTCCTTTGGTTTGGGGTCTTTTGTGGTTCCATACAAATTTTAAGATTGTTCCAGCTCTATAAAAAATGCTGATTGTATTTTAATAGGAATTGCATTGAATGTGTAGATTGCTTTGGGTAACTAGACATTTTAACAATATTTGTTCTTCCAGTCCCTGAGCTTGGAATGTTTTTCCATTTCTTTGTGTCTTCTTCAATTTCTTTCATGAGTGTTCTACAGTTTTCAGAGTACAGATCTTTTACCTCTTTGGTTAGGTTTGTTCCTAGGTATATTACTGTTTTTGGTACAATTGTAAATGGCATCAATCCCTTGATTTCTCTTTCTGCTGTTTCATTGTTAGGGTTTAGAAATGAAACTGACTTTTGTGCATTGATTTTATATGCTGCTCTGCTAAATTCCTGTATCAGTTCTTGCAATTTTTTGGTGGTCTTTTAGTTTTTCTACATAGAACATCATGTTGCTTGTAGAGAGTGAAAGTTTGACTTCTTTTCCAGTTTGGATGTATTTTATTTATTTTTGTTGTCTTATTGTAGAGGCTAGGACTTCTAGCACTATGTTGTACAATAGGATTGAGCATGGACATCCCTGTTGTGTTCCTGATCTTAGGGGAAAAGCTCTCAGTTTTCCCCCACTGAAAATGATATTCATTATGGTTGTTCATGTACAGCTTTTATGATCTTGAATTATTTCCCCTCTATTTCCTGCAAGGTGAAGGGTTTTTAATCAAGAAAGAATGCTCTGTTTTGCCAAATGTTTTTTTCTGCATCTATTGAGAGGAAGTTTGTTACCAGCTTATCCATCTGAATTTAGGCTTCCCAAATATGATTGCTATTATTTATTCCCATCATTTTCTTAGGATTTATAGGCTTTCGTTGTGTGTATAGGTACTTTCCTGTAATTTTAGAAATGTTTCAAGTGAGATTATAGTTAAATGCATATGTGCATATACACATATTCAATCTATGATCTTTAACTGAAGGATTTGCTGCCTACTTTGAATCTCATAGTCAGTTGTTTCCCGATTCTGTGAGTCAACCAATTCCTAACTAGTCAATTCCTTTTTTTGCTTAAGGCCACCAGAGATTTTTTTTTTTTTATTGGCAAATAAGAACTTTGACTAATAGACATATCTTTGCAATTTTACGCCTACCAAAAAGGTCAGATTATTTTATGATACTTACAATTTCACTCACCATTTCCAGAGTTTAAATTCCCAGACTATACTCTCTAGAGTTTAGTTGTCACTTAGTATAATGTGTGTGTGTGTGCGCATGTAAAATTACATTTCTCTATTTATTGAGGTTTAAAGGTAAGAGTTCTTCCAAATAAAACTTAAAGGAATATTATCCCATTTCTTTTATCTTCTGCTATCAATACAATGATGGTCAAACAAATTAACAATAGAAAAGTTTGAATATCTCTGTGGTCAAGATTAAAATTTTTGAACCAACAATAATCATTTCCATGAAAATAATAAAACAGTAAACTACTCCATACTAGCTGTTGACTTCACTTAATAATTTACTTATTAGCATAAGAAAAAACTACTAAGGACATTTTGAAAATTATTTTTTTAATAATGTTAAATTTGTACCAAGGAGTTTTTGAAAAGATGGCAGTTGTAGAACTGTTATCCTTTATGAGCTAAAGAAATATAATACTCAGTGGGTCAGGTTTTGAAAGATGATTATTAAATAGTAGACTATGAATTTTAAAAGGGCACTGAATTTGGCCTCATATCACTGAAATAATGTTAGGAAGTTTCCATCAAATCTCTAGCTATAAAGAGATTTTAGTAATGATAACCAAAGCTCCATCCTGGGAGACGATTAGGTATTTTTCAGTTTATTCTTCTTAATTTCAGAATGAATGCTTTTAGCACTTGGAACCTCCTTTAAAAGGTACAAACTTCCAGTTATAAATAAATAAATCATGAGGTTAAAAAGTAGAGTATAGGGAATACAGTCAGTAAGATTGTAGTAACTTTGTATAGTGACAGATGGTAACTACACTTATTATGGTAAGCATTTTGTAAATGTATATAATTATCAAATCATTATAGTACCTGAAACTAATATTATATGTCGACTATATCTCAATTAAAGATTTACAAAATGGAAATTAAAAGAGAAAATTATAGATTAAGATATGATTGGGGGTGAGGGTGGGGGAGAATTAGCTTTTCTATAATGTCTCTCAGCCCACTTCCAACACAACTACCCACAAAAATGTAAGCACAGCTTTAAGGTAAGTCTTTTAGCCCCAGTATTCTTGAAATAGCTTGTCATCAATTCAGAGGAATTCTGAAATTGCCAGTCTTTTGTAGAAGGTCCTAACATTTGACTTCATTTGCTATTTTCCAATGCTTCCTTTCAGCTTAGATATTTTTGGCAGAAATGGCACAGAAGTGGTGGTGTATCCTTATTAGCTCATTGTTGTTTCAGGAAGCAGATTATATTGTGTTCTCTCATTAATGGGGAGAAGGAAGTTTGAATTTTGATCATTTAGTAAAGATGTTATCTGCTGGATTTCTCCATTACAAGGTGGGTTGTTTTTTTTTTTCTCTTTGTAATTGTTAACTATTGGAGAATGTAATTTGAGACTATGTAAAAATTCTGGTTTTTTTTCCAAATTTATTCATTAGTTTAAGAATCCATTGAAAATTCTAAGCTAAATTTTTACTGTGATGTTTGCAAAGTATTTTCTTACTCTTTATTTCCTTCTATACTTATTAGCTGATATTCTAAGTGAACAAGTATTTTGTTCATATATATCCTTATCTATCATTAGTCTTGATGTTTGAAGGAAATCCTACATGAGAAATTCCCAACATATCAATGTTTCACTTTTGCATGTCTTGTGTAATACAAGGGTTTTCAACTCTTTACTAGTGCGTGCTGGTAATGTGGCCCCCAAAACTTGGAAAACTCAAATTCCATTTTTGTTCCCGTCTGTTTACACAAGTCCTCTAGCTACCTCCACTGCTCACCGCCCCCACCCCTCACCCCTCAAGTATTTCTGGCAGTCACAGGGTAGAGGATTAGGGTTTAATGACATGTGCATACACTCATCTACCAGTGATCATCACTGTGTATTGCCCACCCACATTGCTTTCCATCTGCAGCCCCAGCTACCTTCTGAAGTTGTCCTCTTCACAAAGTCATTTGTGGGATTGTGTATGTTGATAATTACCATGTTTAAACTACTAATGCATAGGCCAAAAACATTCTCAAAATGCTAGATCCATATCAGGATCCAAGTAGAAGGGGGAGAAAAAACCCTTTCCCTAATCTTTGGTTGCATTTTGTTCCTAGAACTTCAAATAGCAGTTCTATGGCTCACAGGCTCACATTGCTCCTAAGAATAACACTGTTTCAGCTTCTAGACCCAAATAGTTTCTATGCAGGAACTAGAAACTTATCTGAGAGACTGGGGAGAGGACAGATACCGTTTAATTCCTTCCATCAGTTCCCAAACTTCCTTCTGAGAGTGCTGTAGCTAGTTAAGCAAAGAAACTGGTAACAGACTCCCTAACATAAGAGTCCACAACACCTCAACAGTGACACCATTGACATTACGGGGTGGAAAATTCTTTATTTTGAAGGGCTGTCCAGTGCATTGTAGGATGTTGAGCAGCATTTCTGCCATCTATGCACAAATACCAGTAGTATTCCTCCCTGATTCTCAACCCCAAAAAATGTCTCCAGACATATTCAAATGTTCTTGATGGGGGTGGGGATGGGGACAAAATCATCCCAAGTTGAGAACCAATATTTTAAAGTCACTCTCTACCATGTGTGTCAATTTTCTGCCATGAAAAGGCATTCTCTCCTTCCACTGGGTGGCCATGGGGGTTAGTACCTTTTCATTCTATTATTCCTTGTTGGCCTTCAGTTTTCTTCTCCCTTTTCTTTAATCATTTCAAATGCTGAAGCTAAATTCTCAATCCCTCTCTTTACTTTTAGACTTATCTCGGGGTCTTTTTATATGTGTCAAAGAAAAGGAAAAACACTAACACCTGCTAGTTAGTTCCTTCACCTCTATCCCAAAGCTAGCGTACCTATTTCAGCTTCCTCTCACAGGCAAATCCCCAGCCTGACTGTGTTCTGATTTATATTCTCAGTGTACCTACACCCAAAGATTCATCATTAGCATCTATGAGTGCCCACGTTCACTTTTATCATTCTCTATAGCACCTTAAAGAGAGAGGCAAAGAGCTAGGTCTTTTATTATACCTGTTGCCTGTTCCTCTTTTTATTTCTTTGCTAGCAATAAAAATATCAAAGGAGGTTAGTTATTTTTCTGTGCTTCCTCATCTGTAAAGTGGAAATGATAAACCCTCCTCGCAGAGTTGTTTAGAGTATCCAACTGTTTATTAAATCTATTGTTTATCACTTATGTGTTTCTTATTATCTATATCTCTGTCTACTTGTAACTATATCTCTTCATCTCTATATATTCTTTTCTGTATCTCTCTAGATGATAAATGCTCAAATAATGGTTTTATAAGAACAACAATAATAATAATGGATAACCAGCATTTGATATAATTACAAGCAGTATTCCTTTTCTTATAGTTTCCTTTTTTAGAAAACTTCATTGACTTAGCTTCAAAAAAAGGAAAATAGAGATCTGGGTTTTATCTCAAAAGACCTTAGGGATATTCTCCTTGAGATTTCTATTACATTAGTAGACGTCAACGTGGGAACACTTGGTTAAAAGCATATTTTTCATATTAGCAAAGTATTTGAATCAGTGATTCTAGAAACTTCTGAATTTAAAATTGCATAAATATAATTATTGATAGATACATACTTATTGCCATTTTATTACTTGTTTTGTCATTTTTTTCTGGAGATTTTTCTTGGATCCTTTCTTGTCCTTGTCACGTTTGGTCTCTCCTTTAAACTCGGAGTCCCCTTTAATATTATGTGGTATATATATATACCCACAAAATGGGATATTATTCAACTATAAAAAATGAAATCTTGCTATTTGCAATGACAGAGATGGAGCTAGAGAGTATTATATAAGCAAAATAAGTCAGAGAAAGATAAATACCATATGATTTTACTCATGTGGAATTTAAGAAACAAAACAAACAAGCAAAGGGGAAATGAGAGAGAAAGAAATAGGGGCAAATCAAGAAACAGACTCATAACTATAGAAAATAAACTGATGGTTACCAGAAAGAAGGTGGTGAGGGGATTGGGTTAAATAGGTGAAGGAGATTAAGGAGGGCACTTATTGTGATGAGCACTGGGTGTTTAATGCAAGTGTTGAGTCACTGTATTGTACACCTGAAATTAATATTACACTGTATGATAACTAACTGGAATTTAAATTAAAACTTTAAAACGTAAAATTTAAGTAGATAAAAAAATCATGTTTTACCTGATGGGAATATAAGATTTCTTCTATTGCTATGCAAAGTTTGCTGTAAATCACTTTGCTGTCTTTTAGTGGTGTTCTCTGAATGCCTGCAAATTGTTTGTTTTAGATTTTAGGTAAGTATAATGAATGGGTATGAGTACCAATATTGGAGTCCAATTGCCCAGTTTTGAATCCTGGTTCTCAAGTCACTTGACATGACCTTGAAAATTTCACTTAACTTCCTGTTAATCAGTTTCCTCATCTATAAAGCAGAGCAAGTAATCATACCTATCTCATAAGGTATTTGTGAAGATTAAACAAGGTAGTACATAAGAAACCCTTAGAATATAGGAAATACTCATTAATTATATTATTTTATTTATTTAGAGAAACTTGGCTATGACAGAGAAATCAAACTTAAATATATAGTACATGTAATTTGCATATGTTTTGGATTTTATATATTATTTGTAATAAATTATATTTCACAAAAATAACATTTAGAAACTGTTTTCTACCTTTCTGGGTTGGATACAGTAGCCCCATGAATAAGAAAGAAAAATATATTTTCCCATCTATTTTTGGATAATAATTGAACCTATTCTGGGATTGTCGAGATCTCTTTGGATCAGCAGTATCTAAGAAAAACTTGTATGATGTCTTTGACTAACCTACTTTTAATTATTCTAACAGTAAGCCTAATATATTTCTCTGCTCTATGATTCAATGTGTATTTGATTAATCAACAAAAGCCTCCAGTATAAAATGTTTGCAAACATCAGCAAGTGCTAGATAAACACCCAGTGTGACAGACATCTCATACCATTGCTAAATATAATAAAAAATTCGTGGGACTTAATGTCAAAAGAGAAGACAAAATATGACACAATTAGTGTTTATTATCATCAGTGTTGTGTAAAATTTATTTATGCAACATGCAAGATAAAGAAAATGGCTTTCCTTCCTTCCTCTTAGCTTAAACAAAAGTGTCTGCTACTCATTTTATATTTAGGGCATGAATGTTTGTATCTCAAAACATCTATTACAGGACCATGGGTTTTTTTTTTAAGAGTAGTACTATTCATCTGAGATGAGAATTTGGATCAGGAATGTTTTTATTATGTTGGACAAATTTTTTTCCCCATAAAAGTTCTGCTACCTTACTTTCTTAGCAGTGGATAGCCATGGACATATGGACATGGACACTCTTTATGCTATGTCTTATAGGACGGTCTGTCCCAGTGCCTAGAAATGACAGAAGTTACACATCTCGCTAGTGAGTAATCATTGCAATATACTCTTTTCATATCTTTTTTTTTTAAAGATTTTATTTATTTACTCATGAGAGACACAGAGAGAGAGAGAGGCAGAGACACAGGCAGAGGGAGAAGCAGGCTCCATGCAGGGAGCCCGACATGGGACTTGATCCCAGGTCTCCAAGATCAGGCCCTGGGCTGAAGGCGGAGCTAAACCACTGAGCTACCAGGGCTGCCCCTCTTTTCATATCTTAACTACCTATTGTCAAGAAATGAGTGAGAAAGAAATCTTTATTTTAAACTTTACTGAAAGAAAATAATAACACTGATATACTTAGTGGATGGAATTATATGGGAAATGGGGTCTTCTCTATGTATTTTTTAAATTAATAGATGTTATGTTTTAGAGAAGTATTAAGTTCACAGAAAAATAAATGGAGAGTAGAATTCCCACGTTGCCTGTCACCCTCTTCCATTTTCCCTTATTAGCATTTTGCATTAGTGTAGTGGATGCATTTGTTATAATTTATGAACCAAATTTGATATATTATCATTAACTAAAGTCCATAGTTGATATTTGGTCTCACTCTTTTTGGGTACATTCTATAAGGTTTGTTTGTTTTTTTTAAAGATTTTATTTATCTGGGGGAGAGAGAAAGCACATGAGTGAGGGGGAAGGGCAGCAGGAGAGGGAGAGACTCCCCACTGAGCAGGGACCTTGACACAGGGCTAGATCCTAAGACCCTGAGATCATGACCTGAGCCAAAGGCAGACACTTACTGACTGAGCCATCCAGGTGCCCCTCTATGAGTTTTACAAAGTGTGTACAGAAATGGGTCCATCATTATCATATTATACAGAATGGTTTCACTGCCATAAAAATCCCACGTGGTCCACCTGCTTATCCCTCCTTCCCTTCCTCCTCCTAAACTGAAACCACAGGTTTGCCATCTGTAATTTTGTCTTTTCCAGAACGTCATATCTTACAGTCCATAGCCTTTTCAGATTGATTTATTTCACTTAGCAATATGTAATTTAATTTTCCTCCATGTCTCCTTGTGGTTTGATATCTTATTTCTTTTTAGTGCTGATTAACATTCCAATGTATGAATTCCACAATTTGTTTGTACATTCATCTATTGAAGACATCTTGGTTGCTTTATAAGTTTGGAAATTATGAATAAAGCTGCTATAAATGGGCAGGTTTTTGTGCAGATGTAGGTTTTCAACTTTTTAGGGTGAATATCGAGTATGATTACTGGATCATATGGTACAAATATGTTTAGTTTTCTAAGAAACCATCAAACTGTTTTCCAAAGTGGCTGTACTGTTTTAAATTTTCAACAGTGATGAATGAGAGTTCCTATTGCTCCATGTTGTCACCAGTATTTGGTGCTATTATTGTTCTGGATTTTGACCGTCCTTTAAGCATGTAGTGGTGTCTCGTTGTTGTGTTAATTCTCCTTTGTATTTTTAATTTTTGTTACAAATTATTTTTATGAAAAGGAGTGCTTCCGTTTAACGTCAATGTTAGGGAGTTATGTAAAAGCCATGCACAGAGATAGGCCAGCCACACATACAGATTACTACTTTGTTAGGACAGTGCTAAGTGGAGGAAATTTATAAAAACAAACATCCTTCTAAATCTTGATTTCAATAGGTATAAAAAGCTAGGATAAGAGAGAATTTGACTTCAAAGAGGCTTAATGTGAGATAAGAAGGATTTTTTAAAATTGTTATTTTCTTTGAGAGTCATTCATGTTTAGTATCAAAGTTGAAATAGTTTGTAGGATGTTAACACCTGATTCATTTTAAATTTCTCATGGTCCTAAAGTCATTATCTTTTAATCAAAGCGTGGCAGTGGAATTCAGATTAAATTTGAACATACAAGTAGGAGAGAATAGCCAAATCATTAAACTGAGTAAACAAACCAAAACATCCAGTAAGACTGTTTAGAGTTTTAAAACCCAACAAATAGAATACTAAATGACAGGAAAATTCAGACCCAGGCTTCACTTGAGAACTACCTGGCTCTGGACAGTCAAAGCAATCTGACTGGTTAAAATGGTAGGATTCGACTGAATTCTCTCACAGGACTGGGAATATAGGCTCATCTTGACCTGTAGCTCATTAATGAGTAAACAAACTGAAGTTAAGCTCCACTCATAGAATTTCTTTAGAATAAAAGCTTAGAAATGATAATATAAATAGCTTGAATTTGAGTATCCTAATAGCATTCCCCATGCCCTTTCACATTAGCCTTTTAAAATTTGTTCTTAGCTCTTTCTGCGAATATTTGCTGGACGGTATCGCCTACCAGGGCTTCAAGAATCAGGTACCACACGTATGCTAATGGTCTTCTCTACTGAGTTCCCAGGCACACATGTCTTTTGTTCTTTCATTGATCCATGGATTGACGAGTAGAGAAACTCATTTATGCACATGTTCATTAACAGGTAAATCAATGTATCAACTCTGAGATTTTGCACAATTTATTAAGTCTCTCTGAACCTATTATCATTTATTGTTAAGTAAAACAATATTTGTAATTTCTGTGTCTGGATTCCTACTACCACTTCCCTTAGTAAAGAATATCTCCCATGCTTTCCTGGACTGTTACAACATACTTCTGATTAGTTTCTTTACCTTTCATATATTTTCCTATATATGTAAATTCTCTGCCTGTTGATCTATAGTCCCCAGACTTCAACCAGTGGTGTTGGGGTTTAAGGAAACAGAGGCCAAGAGAGAAAGGCAAAGTTCACCTGTGGAGGGAGACAGGAGATACTTCAAAAGACCTGCATGAAAAATGATAGGATCTAAGAGCATATTCATGCTCCAGAAATATGTAATAACCTACCGCTGTACTTACAGGTGTTGTTAAGGAAGGGAAAATACAGTGGGTGAACCTTTGGAAATTGACAGCATTTTCCTGAAAGGAAAATTGTAAGGTACAAGGACAGTATTTAATTAGAAACATCATTAATTGGAAGCTTTATATTTCCCTAATAGTAAATAAAGAGTTCAGAAGAAGATAAATTAGTTCAGGAAATGTGAAGAAATATATTTTCTCTTCACTTTATGTTGTTTGTAAATTTGCATCACTGCAACAGAGACATTGAGTAGTGTCTCATAAAATTATGGTTTCTGGATAGTGGAACTTTGCCAAATTCTTCTGACTGAAGATTGTTTCTTAGAAACCTTAATCTTTTTTCATACTCTTTTGTTTAAAATATATTATCAATAAATTTAGTGTCTGCCAGCACGATAGGAGTTTCCCCTGATATTTGGTAGAAAATTTGATAAGACAACCAACCATTTCAGACAACACAAATATGTCTGGCCCTCAAATTTTCCACACAAGAAGATAGTGATAAAATGTCTTAAAAATCTTTAGGGAAATGAAACATGATGTATTCTAGAGTTTATAATTAGCCAATGGGCATTCAAGTATAAAGGCAACAAACAATTTTGATCATGCAAACTTTCTCAAAGAAACCATTGATCTTCACGCAGCCAAAGATGAAGAGACTGTCTGGAGGACTTGGGATGGATCCCACCCCATGGATCCATTCAGCTGTAGGTTGAAGATTAATAGCAATGTGAGAATTATTGGTAAGAGAAATAGTAGTAGAAAATAATAATAGGATATAAAAACTTAGTCCTTGCTTTATTTCTTTTCCCTGCTATGTCTTCATTGTACTCAAGGCCCTTTCCATACTTTTTTTTTTTTTAATTAGATTGAGAGAGGGACAGAGGGAGAGAGAGAATGTTAAGCAGGCTCCACACCCTGCATGTGAGCCCAATGCAGGGTTCGATCTCATAACCCTGAGATCACATTTTGAGCTGAAATCAAGAGTCAGAGGCTTTCATGACTGAGCCATCCAGGTGCCCCCATACTAAAAATCTTGAAATCAATGATGGTTTATCATGGAACCTTTGCACAAACTCTTCACCCTGCCTGGGACAAGGTCACCCAAGTCCTATCACATATCCAGTCCTACCCAGACACTCTTTTCCTGCTTTACACACTATTCATCCTAAGGATTCAGCTTCATCATCATTGTCTTCAGGAATTTCTCCATCATCTTCCTCTTTAGTGCTTCAGCACTTTTACACTCACCTCGCTGGTCAAACTGGAGAAGACATTTTCTCTTTCTAAACATTCTCCCCAATCTCTATATTGTCTAAAAGACTTTATTTTGTACTTGCAGAAACAGTATCTGTTATGTTCATTTATTTTTAAATCCCTAGCTTCTCTTGAAGTTCCTGATCTATGGTAAGCACTCAATAAGCAAATTGATGCACATGAGGATGTGAATTTGGTTATATGTTCTTTTTTGCTTCCCCTTGTCTTGTAATTATACACATATACACACTATTGATATATTGACATATTATGAAAAAATATTTTAATTAAACCCAGATATATATGTGTGTGTGTGTATAAATGTTAAGTAATACAATTCATAATCTGTTTTAACTTGCTCAGATCATGATTTTAGGTAAAAACCAATGAATACTTTTTGGTCATTAAGGTATGTCATTTCAAGAGATGATTTTATACCATTGAAAGATTAATTTTAACAGTTACATTTGCATAGCATGCCATTAACTTGATTTATTATGAAACAGCAAACTTACTTAATTTGACCAGACACCATGCTGTCAGTAATTTGACAGTAATGATATTGTTTTCCCCCCCAGTGACTGAGATTAACAATATCAATTTGCTAAGTTAATGCTTGTGTGGATTTTGTCAATAAATAATTGAGTGAATAGCTTGGATAAATACAAGGCAGATTTTGATATCAGGACTACTGAATTGAAGAGTTCAAGTTTGGCCAAATTAGCTACATTTCCAAACTATATATGTATGAAATATAATTATTTTTTAAGTGAATATATTTTTTTATCACATATTGAAAAACACTGCATATAAAAGATCAAAATATCAGAATAAAAGATGCAATCAAATTATAGAATATTATTATCCAAATGGCTATTTTAGAAAGCAGTGATCGTCTTCCTATAAATGTTATTATAAAGGTTTTACCTGAAGAGCTCCTACTATTATTGTAATATCTTGACTTGCTAAAATTCACTTTAATGAATTATTTCTGAAACAATATAATGGTGCTATTAAACATATTTTATCATCTTTTGAAGACTAGAAGCATGATATAAATATAGGGAGAATAATATGTCTTTCAGGGGCATTTAATTGTCGTTTCACATCCTTTAAAATTAGAGGTAAATTCAGAGTTAAGACTTTTTTCTACTTCTAATATTTTTTTTCTCTATATAAAAAACTAGCTTCACTGACTATATGTTAAAATCAGATAAGGAACAGTTTGCTTCAGATTAGAAGCATGATTTTCTAGGCTAATGCTCTTACATATGCCAAATGCACTCAAAGTTTGGATAAAAGCTCTTTTTTTTCCCCTTGGGATTATTTCTTCGTTGTATTTGGAAAAGGAAAGTAGTCAAGTATCTTAGTTATTTAATTACTATTTAAATAAAATCAATATGTACTTAGTTCCATTTTGAGGAAAATACATAGAAATTGAGGAAATATTTAAAAAATTGAAATGTATGAGTTTTTTGATTTAGAGATCACCAAACTCCTCTCTTCTTTTGTAACTGGAACTGAGAATCAGGGGTTTCGTCCATGTTGTGAGTTACTCTAATCAAGGTCTAAGAAACACACAGCCTGGGGCATAGCTCTCCCATAGGGTATATGTGCTGTGTGGAGAAATAAATAAGTAATCTTGTAATGCCCAGGATGTGAGCAAAAGGGACTAAGAATGAAACTAGGATATTTCTATGAGTTAGATGGTCAAGATCCTACCATTTACAAAGTTCATCTAAAGTATGCATAGGTGTTCCCTGATTTAGGCTTTCTGAGTGAATCTAACAGAATCAATACCTCTGTGCTGCACCCCCTCCAGTGTATAGCTGGGCATCTATTTAGCTGTCTATATCTGTATGCCTCATTGAAGCTCGCATGTCTTTGTCAGTGGGTATTTACATAAATAGCACATGGATTATTTATATTGCATAGAATGACATATGCAGAATTCTTTGAAGGAGGCACTTGCTTATGGTTAAAAGAAGTACTTTAGCTTATTTGAGGTAGGAAGTGAAACTCTGAAAGAGCAAACTCACTCAGTGATAGCTTATCTTTTAAGAAAGAGGAGATACTCCATTAATTAGAGGGCATTTGTTTTGCTAGACAACAATATGAATATGGTAGGTTAAGTGTGGGAGTGTGGAACCAAGGTGAAACATGGGACACTAAAATGGCAGAGAATGAGTATCTCAGGTGGCAGGGTTTGTGATGAAGAAACTTTGGATACCTGCCTTATCTGATAACTCCTAAAGTGAATTTTGTATGGGATTTGCTCCATTTTGGTAAACTCTTTTCTATGGTACCCTGTGAAATCTTTGATATCTTTCTCATTCCTCCATAATGATTTTTGTAAGTAGATTACATGGAAGATTTGTGAAGAACTGCTTCAAAGATGGTGATAAGTGGAGTTTGTTGAGGATCTGGATCATAGGTGCACAGATTCTTAACTGAATAACAGGATTGTTATCCATACAACTTACCTTATAGATGATGTTCTTGGGAAGTACTTTTTTTCACCAGGAAGTTTATTCTGGGGGCATATTCTATTTTTACCTATTCTTGCTATGTGTGTGTATACATTTCTGTAAAACACACATATATTGTACCTTGGTTCTCTTACTCTTGACTAAGATAACCTGTGTTCTGTGCAAGAAAAAAAAAAACATTTTTAAGTCCTCGAGATTTGTTATTTTGAGTAAAAGGAACCAGAAACATAACCCTCCTCCATCTCTACTCAGTGTCTGAAAAATATATACTACATGGAACCAGAGTTTATACGTTAAAGATTCCTGAGTTCCCACACATACCTTTAGGTTTTATATTTGAAAAGTCTGCTTCAATTTTGATTGGGATTACATTGAATCTATAGATTCAATACTGATCTACTAACCCACGAACAAGGTATAACTCTTATTTAGATCTTCTTTAAATTCTTTCAGTAATGTTTTAGTTTTCAGTACATAGACTTATAATATTTATTTATAATATTTATCCATAATATTTTTGAGGCCTTTATAAATAATACTTTCTAATTAGAATTTCTTATTATTTGTTATAGTATATAAAAATATAACTGATCTTTGGTTGATTCCATTATGTTTTCTATGTAGATTATCATGTTTCTATGAAGAAAGTCTGCTTTATATCTTTTTTCCCCCTTATCTGGAGGCCTATTCTCTTTTTTTCCTCCTTTTAATTTACTCTCCTTATTTTTATTTTTTGTGTGACTGCACTTGCTGGAACCTCTAGTGCAATGTTGGATGGAAATAGAGTAGAAATTTTTTCTTGTGCCTAATATTAGGGGGAAACCATAGGATTTTGTAGAACCATTTTTCAGATTAAGGCAGTTCTCTCCTTTCCTAGTTTGCTGAGTTTTGTTTTTATTTTTCAGGAAAGAATTTGAGATGTGTCAAGTGTTTTATTTTTGTGAGCTTGTAGAGATGATTATATGTTTTGTTTGGATTTTTTTCATCTTGTTAATATGGTAAATTACATTCATTGATTTCTATATGTTAGAAACTTAATATAAATTCTCAAGATAAACAGCACTTGGTTATGTTATATTTTGTAGAGTGTTACATTCAAATTGCTAAAATTTTTAAAAGATTTTTATGTCAATATTCAGGAGGGATTTTGGTCTATCATCTTATTTGCAATGTCTTTCATTTTGATATCAGATATCAGGGTAATGCTGATCTTATAAAATGTATTAGGAAATGTACCAGAAAATCTACAATTTTCTGGAAAAAAATTGTATAGACTTGGTAATATTTCCATATTAAATAAAGGCATATTAATCTGGAGTTCTGTGTTTGGGAAGGCTTCTAAATTATAGTTTGGGAGTGGCCTGGTGATTCAGTCAGTTGAGCATGGGACTTGATTTTGGCTCAGGTCATGATCTCGGGGTCCTGAGATTAAGCCCTGGGTTGATCCTGTGCTGAGTTGGGAGTCTGCTTGTTCCTTTCACTTCCCCCTTTGTCCCTCTGCTCTCTCACTCTCAAATAAATAAAGTCTTTAAATACAATAGAGTACAATATGAATTTCTTTAGTAGATAGAGGACTATTTAGTTATCTGTTTCTCCTTGAGAGTAGTGATAACTATGTCTTCCAAAGGATGTGTCCATTTCATCTAAATTGTCAAATTGGTAAGCATGGAGTTGTTACAAATACTTACTTATTACCCTTCTAATAATGTCTTTAGAATCTGAGAGCTGTCACCTTTCTCATTTCTGATATTGGTAATTTGCATCCCCCTGTCCCTCTAGTTAGTATGTCTGGTGGTTTATCAATGTTACCAATCCGAAAGAACCAGCTTTAAATTTCATTGATTTCTCTGTTATTATTTTTTTTAATTTTTTAGTTCACTGATTTCTACTTTTATCTTCATTATTTTCTTTCTTTTGTTCATTTTGAGTATCATTTGCTCTTATTTTTTATACTACCTTAAGGTATAAAATAAGGTCACTCACCTGAGCTCTTTTTTTCTTTCTGGATATATGGGTTTATTGCTTTATGGTTTCCTCTACAGCTTTAGTGGCATTCCACAAATTGTGACATATTGTATTTTATTTTTGTTCACTTCAGAGTTTTCCAATTTGCTTTTTGAATACCTTTCTTACCTATTAGTTATTTAAATGTGTTTTTTAATTTCCAAATATTTGATATTTTCCCATCATTTTTTGTTATTGATATCTAATTTGTTACACTTTAGTCAAAGAACATGCCTTTGGCTTGACTCTTTTAAGACTTAGTAAAATTGACATTATGAATCAGAATGTGCTGGCAAATGTTACATATTTATCAGAAAAAATATGTATTTTGCTGTTGGGTAGAAAGTTTATTTAGAGTCAGATTAAGTTGCTTGATAATGTTGCTCAAGTATATATTGCTTTTTTTCCTACTTTTTCTATCAGTTATTGAGTGATGAGATTGAAATGTCTGACTATAACTGTAGATTTGTCTATTTTTGCAGTTCATTTTTGTTTCATGTGTTTTGAAGTTCTGTTATTAAAACATAAATATTCAGGAATGCCATGACCTTTTGATGAATTGACCTTCTGATATCCCTAATAACAGACTTTGCAACAAATCAGCTTTGTCTTTTATGAACAGCCACAGCAGCTTTCTCTTGACTAGTGTTAGCATGATGTTTTAGGCTCTTTTCTTACTTAGTACTTAGTAGTTTAAAATTGCTTCATTGCTTTTCTCTTGCTTGTGTTGTTTCTGATGACAAATGTGTAACATCTTTGTCTCTCCTATGTACATAACATTGTTTTATTCCAGCTGCTTGTAAGTTTTTCTCTTTTTCACTGGTCTTGAGCAATATGATTATGAAGAGCTTTTATGTTTCTTTTGCTTGGAATTGGTCAAACCCCTTAGAAATTCACATTTATATATATATATTTACCAATTTTGGAAAATTTTCAGCCATTAGTCCCTCAGATATTTTTTCTGTTCTTGTCTCCTTTGAGAATTCCCAATTACATATAAATTAGTCTGCTTAAAGTTATCCCCCACTCTGTTGAAGTCATGCGTGTTTTTTTTTTAATTTTCTCTTTTTTTTCTCAGTTCAGTTTAGATAGCTTTATTACTATGTTTCCAAGTTTCCTATTGTTCTCTTTAGGAATGTTTAACCTGCTGTTAATTCCACCCAATATATGTTTTATATCAAATATTGCAGTCTGTGCCTCCAAGAAGCTCTATTTGTTTCTTAAAAATATCTTCCATTTCTTTATTTAATGCTTAGAACATAGGGAGTACAATTATAATATTTAAATCTCATCTGTCAATTATAACACTTGTGACAATACTGAGTCATTTTTATTTACTTCCCTCACAGTGGGTCATGTGTCTCAGCTTCTTTGCCTGCCTAGTAGTCTTTGATTAGATGGCAGATATTATGAATTTTAACTTGTTGCATTTAGTTATTTTTGTTTTTTTCCTCTTTTAAAGTTTTATTTAAATTCAATTAATTAACATATACTGTATTATTGGTTTCAGTGATTCATCTAGCTTGTGTAATACCCAGTGTTCATTACATCTCATGTGCCATTCTGAATGTCCATCACACAGTTACCCCATCCCCCCACCTTCCTCCCCTCCAGCAACTCTGGGTTTGTTTCCTATGATTAAGAGTCTCTTATGGTTTATCTTCCTCTCTGATAAAACAATATTTTCCTCTCTTCCCCTGTGATCTCTGTTTCCTTAAATTCCACATATGAGTGAGATCATATGATCATTGTCTTTCTCTGATTATTTCAGTTTAGCAAAATACCCTCTAGTTCCATCCACGTTTTTGCATATGCCAAGATTTCATTTTTTTGATGGCTGAGTAGAATTCCATATATACCACATCTTTACCCATTCATCTCTCAGTGGACATCTGGGTTCTTTCCATGGTTTGGCTATTGTGAACATTGCTGCTATAAACATTGGGGTGCACGTGCCTCTTCAGATCACTACATTTGTATGTTTGGGGTCAATATTCAGTAGTGCAATTGCTGGGTTGTAGGGTAGCTCTGTTTTCAACTTTTCGTGGAGCCTCCATACTGTTTTCTGTAGCAGCTTGCATTCCCACCAACTGTGTAAGAGGGTTCCCTTTTCTCTGCATCTTCAATTTCCTGACTTGTTCATTTTAGTCATTCTGACCAGTGTGAGATGGTATCTCATTGTGGCTTTGATTTGTATTTCCCTGATGCCAAGTGATGTTGAGCACTTTTTTCATGTGTCAGTTGGCTCATTTGTGTGTCTTCTTTGGAGAAATATCTGTTCATGTCTTTTGCCCATTTTTGCTGGATTATTTGTTGTTTGGATGTTGAGTTTGATAAATTCTTTATAGACTTTGGATATTAGCCCTTTATCTGATATGTCATTTGCAAATATCTTATCTTATTCTGTCAATTGTATTTTGTTTTTGTTGACTATTTCCTTTGCTGTGCAAAAGCTTTTTATCCCAATAAAGTCCCAATAGTTCATTTTTGCCTTTGCTTCCCTTGCCTTTGGAGATGTGTCTAATAAGAAGTTACTGTGGCCGAGGTCACAAAAGTTGCCATGTTCTCTTCTAGGATTTTGATGGATTCCCATCTCACACTTAGGTCTTTCATACATTTTGAGTTTACTTTTGTGTATGTGTGAGGAAATGGTCCAGTTTCATTTCTCTGCATGTGGCTGCCCAATTTTCCCAACACCATTTGTTGAACAGACTGTCTTTTTTCCATTGGATATTCTTTTCTACTTTGTTGAAGATTAGTTGACCATAGAGTTGATATGATTTTTGAAGATTAGTTGACTGTGGAGTGGATATGTTTATATTCTTATTAATACCCTTATGCTTTTTTTCTAGGCTAAGATAAATGACTTGGAAACAGTCTTATCCTTTCTGGTTTGCTTTATGATTTGTTAAATGTATTTGAATTAATGCTCAACTAGAATGAGGTATTTCCCACTGTTGATGGAAGACTTTCCTGAACATGCTACCTACACATGATGAATTTTTCCAACCTGCCTGTTGGGAGCAGAAGCAGGCACTGTTTCTATTCCATGTGAGTGCCAGGCACTGTTCCATTTATTCCTTTCAAATGATTCTTTTCGGGGGAGGAGCAAGATGGCGGAAGAGTAGGGTCTCCAAATCACCTGTCTCCACCAAACCACCTAGAAAACCTTCAAATTATCCTGAAAATCTATGAATTCGGCCTGAGATTTAAAGAGAGACCAGCTGGAATGCTACAGTGAGAAGAGTTCGCGCATCTATCAAGGTAGGAAGACGGGGAAAAAAGTAAAGGAAAAAAGGCCTCCAAGGGGGAGGGGCCCCGCGAGGAGCCGGGCTGAGGCCGGGGCGAGTGTCCCCAGGACAGGAGAGCCCCGTCCCGGAGGAGCAGGAGCTGCACCGACCTTCCCGGGGGAAAGGGGCTCGCGGGGAGTTGGAGCAGGACCCAGGAGGGCGGGGATGCCCTCGGGCTCCCGGGGACAGTAACAGCAACTGCGCGCCCAGGAGAGTGCGCCGAGCTCCCTAAGGGCTGCAGCGCGCACGGCGGGACCCGGCGGGACCCGGAGCAGCTGAAGGGGCTCGGGCGGCGGCTCCGCGGAGGGGGCTGCGCGGCCCCGGGAGCAGCTCGGAGGGGCTCGGGCAGAGGAGGAGGCTCCGTGCGGAGGGGGCTGCGCGGTTCCAGGAGCAGCTCGGAGGGACTTGGGCGGCGGCTCCGCGGAGGGGGCTGCGCGGCCCGGGAGCGCGAACCCAACAGCGCAGGCTCCGGAGCACAGGGCGCCGGGACACAGCCCAGGATCCCGCCTCCCCCGGGACAGGCAGAGGCCGGGAGGGCCCAGGACAGCAAGGACGCTCCTGCCCCAGCTGAGCACATCAGCGGCCCCGCCCCGGAGCCTCCAGGCCCTGCAGACGGAGTTCCTGCCGGAGCTGAATCCAGGTTCCAGAGCTGCCCCGCCACTGGGGCTGTTCCTCCTGCGGCCTCACGGGGTAAACACCCCCACCGAGCCCTGCACCAGGCAGGGGCACAGCAGCTCCCCCAACTGCTAACACCTGAAAATCAGCACAACAGGCCCTCCCCCAGAACACCAGCTAGACGGACAACTTCCAGGAGAAGCCAAGGGACTTAAAGTACACAGAATCAGAAGATACTCCCCGGTGGTTCTTTTTTTGTTTGTTTTTGTTTTTGTTTTGTTTTGCTTTTTTGATTTGTTTCCTTCCCCCACCCCCTTTTTTCTCCTTTCTTTTTCTTCCTCTTTTTCTTCTTTTTTTTTTTTTTTTCGTTTTTTTTTTTTTCTTTTTCTTCCCTTTTTTTTCTCTTTCTCTTTTCTTTCCTTCTTTCTCTCTCTCTTTTTCTCTTTTTCCCAATACAACTTGCTTTTGGCCACTCTGCACTGAGCAAAATGACTAGAAGGAAAACATCACCTCAAAAGAAAGAATCAGAAACAGTCCTCTCTCCCACAGAGTTACAAAATCTGGATTACAATTCAATGTCAGAAAGCCAATTCAGAAGCACTATTATACAGCTACTGGTGGCTCTAGAAAAAAGTATAAAGGACTCAAGAGACTTCATGACTGCAGAATTTAGAGCTAATCAGGCAGAAATTAAAAATCAATTGAATGAGATGCAATCCAAACTAGAAGTCCTAACGACGAGGGTTAACGAGGTGGAAGAACTAGTGAGTGACCTAGAAGACAAGTTGATAGCAAAGAGGGAAACTGAGGAAAAAAGAGACAAACAATTAAAAGACCATGAAGATAGATTAAGGGAAATAAACGACAGCCTGAGGAAGAAAAACCTACGTTTAATTGGGGTTCCCGAGGGCGCCGAAAGGGACAGAGGGCCAGAATATGTATTTGAACAAATTCTAGCTGAAAACTTTCCTAATCTGGGAAGGGAAACAGGCATTCAGATCCAGGAAATAGAGAGATCCCCCCCTAAAATCAATAAAAACCGTTCAACACCTCGACATTTAATTGTGAAGCTTGCAAATTCCAAAGATAAGGAGAAGATCCTTAAAGCAGCAAGAGACAAGAATCCCTGACTTTTATGGGGAGGAGTATTAGGGTAACAGCAGACCTCTCCACAGAGACCTGGCAGGCCAGAAAGGGCTGGCAGGATATATTCAGGGTCCTAAATGAGAAGAACATGCAACCAAGAATACTTTATCCAGCAAGGCTCTCATTCAAAATGGAAGGAGAGATAAAGAGCTTCCAAGACAGGCAGCAACTGAAAGAATATGTGACCTCCAAACCAGCTCTGCAAGAAATTTTAAGGGGGCCTCTTAAAATTCCCCTTTAAGAAGAAGTTCAGTGGAACAGTCCACAAAAACAAAGACTGAATAGATATCATGATGACACTAAACTTATATCTCTCAATAGTAACTCTGAATGTGAACGGGCTTAATGACCCCATCAAAAGGCGCAGGGTTTCAGACTGGATAAAAAAGCAGGACCCATCTATTTGCTGTCTACAAGAGACTCATTTTAGACAGAAGGACACCTACAGCCTGAAAATAAAAGGTTGGAGAACCATTTACCATTCGAATGGTCCTCAAAAGAAAGCAGGGGTAGCCATCCTTATATCAGATAAACTAAAATTTACCCCAAAGACTGTAGTGAGAGATGAAGAGGGACACTATATCATACTTAAAGGATCTATTCAACAAGAGGACTTAACAATCCTCAATATATATGCTCCAAATGTGGGAGCTGCCAAATATATAAATCAATTATTAACCAAAGTGAAGAAATACTTAGATAATAATACACTTATACTTGGTGACTTCAATCTAGCTCTTTCTATACTCGATAGGTCTTCTAAGCAAAACATCTCCAAAGAAACGAGAGCTTTAAATGATACACTGGACCAGATGGATTTCACAGATATCTACAGAACTTTACATCCAAACTCAACTGAATACACATTCTTCTCAAGCGCACATGGAACTTTCTCCAGAATAGACCACATATTGGGTCACAAATCGGGTCTGAACCGATACCAAAAGATTGGGATTGTCCCCTGCATATTCTCGGACCATAATGCCTTGAAATTAGAACTAAATCACAACAAGAAGTTTGGAAGGACCTCAAACACATGGAGGTTAAGGACCATCCTGCTAAAAGATAAAAGGGTCAACCAGGAAATTAAGGAAGAATTAAAAAGATTCATGGAAACTAATGAGAATGAAGATACAACCGTTCAAAATCTTTGGGATGCAGCAAAAGCAGTCCTAAGGGGGAAATACATCGCAATACAAGCATCCATTCAAAAACTGGAAAGAACTCAAATACAAAAGCTAACCTTACACATAAAGGAGCTAGAGAAAAAACAGCAAATAGATCCTACACCCAAGAGAAGAAGGGAGTTAATAAAGATTCGAGCAGAACTCAACGAAATCGAGACCAGAAGAACTGTGGAACAGATCAACAGAACCAGGAGTTGGTTCTTTGAAAGAATTAATAAGATAGATAAACCATTAGCCAGCCTTATTAAAAAGAAGAGAGAGAAGACTCAAATTAATAAAATCATGAATGAGAAAGGAGAGTTCACTACCAACACCAAGGAAATACAAACGATTTTAAAAACATATTATGAACAGCTATACGCCAATAAATTAGGCAATCTAGAAGAAATGGACGCATTCCTGGAAAGCCACAAACTACCAAAACTGGAACAGGAAGAAATAGAAAACCTGAACAGGCCAATAACCAGGGAGGAAATTGAAGCAGTCATCAAAAACCTCCCAAGACACAAGAGTCCAGGGCCAGATGGCTTCCCAGGAGAATTTTATCAAACGTTTAAAGAAGAAATCATACCTATTCTCCTAAAGCTGTTTGGAAAGATAGAAAGAGATGGAGTACTTCCAAATTCATTCTATGAAGCCAGCATCACCTTAATTCCAAAGCCAGACAAAGACCCCGCCAAAAAGGAGAATTACAGACCAATATCCCTGATGAACATGGATGCAAAAATTCTCAACAAGATACTGGCCAATAGGATCCAACAGTACATTAAGAAAATTATTCACCATGACCAAGTAGGATTTATCCCTGGGACACAAGGCTGGTTCAACACCCGTAAAACAATCAATGTGATTCATCATATCAGCAAGAGAAAAACCAAGAACCATATGATCCTCTCATTAGATGCAGAGAAAGCATTTGACAAAATACAGCATCCATTCCTGATCAAAACTCTTCAGAGTGTAGGGATAGAGGGAACATTCCTCGACATCTTAAAAGCCATCTATGAAAAGCCCACAGCAAATATCATTCTCAATGGGGAAGCACTGGGAGCGTTTCCCCTAAGATCAGGAACAAGACAGGGATGTCCACTCTCACCACTGCTATTCAACATAGTACTGGAAGTCCTAGCCTCAGCAATCAGACAACAAAAAGACATTAAAGGCATTCAAATTGGCAAAGAAGAAGTCAAACTCTCCCTCTTCGCCGATGACATGATACTCTACATAGAAAACCCAAAAGTCTCCACCCCAAGATTGCTAGAACTCATACAGCAATTCGGTAGCGTGGCAGGATACAAAATCAATGCCCAGAAGTCAGTGGCATTTCTATACACTAACAATGAGACTGAAGAAAGAGAAATTAAGGAGTCAATCCCATTTACAATTGCACCCAAAAGCATAAGATACCTAGGAATAAACCTCACCAAAGATGTAAAGGATCTATACCCTCAAAACTATAGAACACTTCTGAAAGAAATTGAGGAAGACACAAAGAGATGGAAAAATATTCCATGCTCATGGATTGGCAGAATTAATATTGTGAAAATGTCAATGTTACCCAGGGCAATATACACGTTTAATGCAATCCCTATCAAAATACCATGGACTTTCTTCAGAGAGTTAGAACAAATTATTTTAAGATTAGTGTGGAATCAGAAAAGACCCCGAATAGCCAGGGGAATTTTAAAAAAGAAAACCATATCTGGGGGCATCACAATACCAGATTTCAGGTTGTACTACAAAGCTGTGGTCATCAAGACAGTGTGGTACTGGCACAAAAACAGACACATAGATCAGTGGAACAGAATAGAGAATCCAGAAGTGGACCCTGAACTTTATGGGCAACTAATATTCGATAAAGGAGGAAAGACTATCCATTGGAAGAAAGACAGTCTCTTCAATAAATGGTGCTGGGAAAATTGGACATCCTCATGCAGAAGAATGAAACTAGACCACTCTCTTTCACCATACACAAAGATAAACTCAAAATGGATGAAAGATCTAAATGTGAGACAAGATTCCATCAAAATCCTAGAGAAGAACACAGGCAACACCCTTTTTGAACTCGGCCATAGTAACTTCTTGCAAGATACATCCACGAAGGCAAAAGAAACAAAAGCAAAAATGAACTATTGGGACTTCATCAAGATAAGAAGCTTTTGCACAGCAAAGGATACAGTCAACAAAACTCAAAGACAACCTACAGAATGGGAGAAGATATTTGCAAATGACATATCAGATAAAGGGCTAGTTTCCAAGATCTATAAAGAACTTATTAAACTCAACACCAAAGAAACAAACAATCCAATCATGAAATGGGCAAAAGACATGAACAGAAATCTCACAGAGGAAGACATAGACATGGCCAACATGCATATGAGAAAATGCTCTGCATCACTTGCCATCAGGGAAATACAAATCAAAACTACAATGAGATACCACCTCACACCAGTGAGAATGGGGAAAATTAACAAGGCAGGAAACAACAAATGTTGGAGAGGATGCGGAGAAAAGGGAACCCTCTTACACTGTTGGTGGGAATGTGAACTGGTGCAGCCACTCTGGAAAACTGTGTGGAGGTTCCTCAAACAGTTAAAAATATACCTGCCCTACGACCCAGCAATTGCACTGTTGGGGATTTACCCCAAAGATACAAATGCAATGAAACGCCGGGACACCTGCACCCCGATGTTTCTAGCAGCAATGGCCACTATAGCCAAACTGTGGAAGGAGCCTCGGTGTCCAACGAAAGATGAATGGATAAAGAAGATGTGGTTTATGTATACAATGGAATATTACTCAGCTATTAGAAATGACAAATACCCACCATTTGCTTCAACGTGGATGGAACTGGAGGGTATTATGCTGAGTGAAGTAAGTCAGTCGGAGAAGGACAAACATTATATGTTCTCATTCATTTGGGGAATATAAATAATAGTGAAAGGGAAAATAAGGGAAGGGAGAAGAAATGGGTGGGAGGTATCAGAAAGGGAGACAGAACGTAAAGACTGCTAACTCTGGGAAACGAACTAGGGGTGGTGGAAGGGGAGGAGGGCGGGGGGTGGGAGTGAATGGGTGACGGGCACTGGGTGTTATTCTGTATGTTAGTAAATTGAACACCAATAAAAAAAAAAAATTAAGGCCAAAAAAAAAAAAAAAAAAAAAAAAAAAAAAAAAAAAAAACAAATGATTCTTTTCCAGGTCTTAAGTAATTTCCTCATGTACTTTTGTTGATTAGTATTCAGCTAAATAATCAAGACCCTTTGCAGTTCTCTAGAGTTCTTTTTCTGTGCAATTCTCTTCCCTCTAGAACTCCAAATTGTCTTGGTTTCTCCAGACTGTTATTTCCGTGTCCTTGATTCATTGAGATCACCAAGTTCTGCCTGGTTCCTTCTCTCCTTGCTATACCCTTGGAACTCTCTCAAGCTGGGGCAATTATAGGACTCATATTGTTTCTTATTTCCCAAGAATCACCATCATTCAATGCCTGACATCCATTGTCTTGAAAATCACTGTTTCAAATCTTTTATCTTTTGTGGGGGGAAGGTCGGTTTCAGATGAGAGCATAAATCTACTTCTGAGTTATCTTAGTTGGAAGTAGAAGCTTATGTTTAGATTCTTTATTTCAGACCTTTTATAGAAGTGGAAGTAGTCTACAAAATAGACTGTGCAGGATTGATTAAGAAACATGAGGGCTTCTCACATTATGTGAGTCAGGATTATAATGGGTTAGTTTATTAACCTTGAAAATATGTACTCTCCCTCTTAAATCATTATTAGACTGGATTATACCCAAACCCACCTGAGATTGCAAATGGCATAGTTCACTGGTATCACCAAAGGTATTAGAAAAGGGAAAAATTTTCTTTTGTAGTCTGTGGCGTTGGAATGGTAGTTCAACCCCCTTTGTTTCTCCTGTGTAAATCATCAGATACATTGCATTTGAATAAATAGTCCTTCAGAATATATAATGAAGAATGTTATATAGACCAAATATATGTAAGGATGACTGGCTTCTCCTCTCAGTTCTATTCATTCTATCTTTCGAGTAGCCTTGATTTTTCTGGAAGTCCTATGCCTCTGGGGAAACACGTACTAGATTGTTAATCTTTGGATACCTGAGATGGTCCCATTCTAAGTATCCAACCTTTAGTTATTAATGACATAATGAACAAGAATTTATAGCGCTCTGATCTACTCTCTTCAGGTTTTGTTCTTTTCAATGAGCTAACAACAAACAGCACTGTGGACTTAAAAAAGACACCAAAAACTTTTATACCTGTATTCCTTTGTAGAAAATTTCCAGCTATGGCACTTGCCTGATTATTCTTGTTTTAACAATTTGTCCCCTCCCACTGAACACATGCATATGCATTCTTAGGGAGCAAGACCATGTCCTATACATTTTGTCATCTGGCTTTCTATTGTCTCATTAAACTATTTTTAGAGAAATAAAAATAGTTATTTTTTTTCCTATTTTGCTTTCAAAATAGGAAAGCCTTCCAATTATGTTGAAAGATTAACCTAATTTTCATTGTTAAGTTTCATTGCTTCCTATCAGTAATTTAAATCTCAAAAGATTTTATTCTTGTGTTTAAACTTTTGAGTTCATACCTTATCTGGGCAAAGAAAGTTGTTTGCACAGGTTTAAATTACATTTTCTCTTCTATATATCAAAATTTTATGCCACATTTTACACTACATACCACATGTTAGCTGTACTCTTAAAATATATCTTCATTGTTTTTTTTATTTTTTTATTTTCATTGCTTTTTTAATGGATGTAGTTTCCCTATCAATTTTCTTATGAAAGAATTGTGATTAAGGGAAAAGTATGAATTTTAGGGGGATGCTATTGAATTTAAAAATGGGTTTATCTTTGAGATTTTAAAATAAACATTACAAATCTTATATCTAAAGATATATATAATCTTATATCTAAAGATAGTAAATATCTAAAAACATCTCTCCCTTATTTCATCAAATGATGAAACCTTTAGAGGTTTTTATTTTATTCCGCAAGATCAAGATCCCAGGAAGACTACCAAAGACTTTTAATGAGAGGCAAGATTCAGATATTCTCAAGGGGGAGATGTAAAACAGTTTTAGCTATTAAAAGATAATATCAAAGAGAGCACAAGTGCATAACCTGAAAAATGGATCAATTAGGAATCTATTGTATCCTTGGGAGTAGGAGCACTTCAATTAAAAAATTGAGATCATGACTATTAATACTATTAAATGTAGAAAACAAAAGCTGTGATATATTTTCATTTACTACTGTAATACCCAAGGGCCAACTACAGCTAGCAATATAGGTCATTTCCTCATGACCACATGAATTCTTGAAAAGTAGCTTTGGTCACAAAAATCTTCATCCTTTTGAAGAGTTTACTTGATTCGTTTAAAGCTTCGTCCTTCCTCCTGCATGATGTATTTATTGACAATTTGCTGGAGAAGAATAGAGAAGTCTCTTCTAAATGTTATGATCAGGATGTGATATCAGTATATCTATAATACATATATACATATATGTATATATATTGTTTTTCCCCAAGAGTTTATTAACTTACAGTGAGACATTGTTAATGCTGGACATCAGAAAATTCTGTTAATTCTTTCTTCCAAGTAGATGGATAATCTAATCACTTTTTATCACATCTAGTAATTACCATATCTTGCCCAGACATCATCATCATCTTTCCATGGATTATGCCAATAGCATACTAGCTGGGCTCCCTGCTTTGTCCCCTGTCCCCTGTTTAGTCTATTTTCTGCCAGGAAGCCAGAGTGATTCTTTTATTTTATTTTATTTTTTTCAGAGTGATTCTTTTAAAGTCACGTCCAGTAACATTCCTCTCTTTTTAAACCTTCATCAACTTTCCATTTCAGTCTAAGTAAAAGCAGAAGTTACTTTTGATGACCTATAAGGCTTTATGTAATCTTTTATGTTGTTACCACTCTGGTTGTTTCCAAAATCTCTTTCCCACATTCATTTGGCACCAGCCACACTGATTTCCTTGTTCTACTTTAACATATCTGGCAAGCAATCATTGTGAACTTTGCACTGGCTTTTCCTTCTTCCTGGGATACTCTCTCCCCAAAATATTTTCATTGCTACCACATTCACCTATGATATCTGAATCTTTGCTGAAACGTCTACCTTCCAAAGGAGACTTGTCTTCGCCACCCTATTTAAAATTGCCAATGTCATTGGCCCCTGGCGCTTGTCTCTTGAATGATGGTTTTGTTTTTTGTTTTTTTTTTTTTGTTTTTTTTTGCCATAGTAAATAATGGATACTTAATTAATATTTTTAAAATAAAGTGGATGCATTAATTTATCTCTGTGACACTGCAATCAATGCTTTGTATATAGGAGAAGGCAAGCCAGGACAAGAGATTTACTTTACATTTATAGGACAGATAGTCTTTTATGTAAATCTAATTTCTACATAGGAGACTTCTTTATTTTACTTCATTAGCGTCATTTTAACCAAATGCATTTATGAATAATGAATGCTTTGTTGTACATCTTAGATTAGATCATGCATACACAGGATTTGTATTACATAAGTAAATTTATTGAATTCACTGGGGTGAATATGGGGGAACTGATAAAAAGTATAGTTCCACACTTTGAATCTAGTTTTAATTATTTATCTGTCCTTGGGTTAGAGTGTGAACTCCATTTCTGTATACCTAAATGAGACGTCCTTCTAGTCTAGATGAGCCATAGAAATTATTAATACCATAAAGCTTCAATAGTCACTGCTTTTGTGTAGAAATGTTGGATGTGGTTATTCCAAAGGAAAGAAAAATGGATAAATATCTCTTTTTTAGCTTACACATCCATGTTTTGATTAGACTGGACATCACTATTAGGAACACATCTAAAGGTTTGCTTGAATATTATTTATTTGAATTGATTTCTGTTGCTTGAAATGAATTTTTCCTAAAATGCCTTTTGATATGTAGTAAAGCCAATGGCTACACTTCCATGAAACGATTTTAAGGTTTAACAATATTTTCCTTGTGTAAAGTTAAAACAAGACATTGTTTATTAACATAGAACACTTGACAATATTTATCTAATCTGAATGTTAGTAACATTTCATACCTGTAAAAATAGCTACTGAGACTGAAGGTAAGTGAATTCTTGGTTTGTCTTACCAGCATTATTAATACATGTTTATTTTTCATGCATTATATTTAGGAAGTAGAGAGAGAAGAACTGAAAGCTGTTGCCAAGATGCTTTTAAAGTCTGTTTTGGAATTGTTTTATTTTTTTCCATTCCAAAATGTAATGGTGATTGCACTATGTATTCATACATAATATAAAAATTTACAAGCAATTTCTTTTTATTTTATTTTTTACAAGCAATTTCTTAAAAACACCCAAGTATAATAGTATCTAAGTCTAGCTATGGAAATACAACTCTCTGTGAACAAATGCCATTTTACTCTGTCATCATCATTATTACTAGAGCAGTTGGGTATCATTACAGATCTAGTTGGTACTCTGGGTTTGTACTTTAAGGGTCACCTTCTCAGTAATATTTCAGTACCTCACACTTCCTATTCCCATTTGTTTGAATAATAGACATTCTGGTATTCTTAATCCTTTCTCTTCTTTCAACAATTATCTAGCACACAGTCAAATCTTAGTATCACTTAAAATTCTTACATGTTTAACTCAAGTCCCCTCTATGTAGTAGTTTCTTGATCATAAATAAGGTAGTCACTTCCAGATCAGTGCTTGCCAGTAGAGTTTTTTTGTGAGGATGGGACTGTTCTAAATCTATACCATTCCATATGGTAGCCGCTAGCCACATGTGATTATTGAGCACTTGATATGTGGTTAGTGTGACTGAGGAATTGAACTTTTAAACAATTTAGATTTAAATTTAAATAGCCACATGTGGCTACCATATTGGACCTCTCAGGCTAGGATATTATTTCTACAGGATTAATAGACCCTACAAGGAATTTAGACAAAAATGGCTTTGTTCTCTCTCTCAGGTCTTGGTCTCTGCTAGATTTGGGCCATTGCAGGTCCTTTTGAAGCTTTAATGTATCACTGATTGTTATGGTAACTGTGGATTACTGTTTATCCCACTGCCAGTCAGCTCCTTAATCTCTAGTTCTTCACCCACAGGATTGTTGGTGTCCCTTTGACCCCTGGGGTGACCTTGGAAAATTTGGAGTCTTAACTTCCCTTTGCTACTATGTAGTGTTTATTGCTACCTCTTGTTTTCCCAAAGCTGTGGGTCAACTCTGGTCCACCTGGAGAGCTCAGTCTCTTAGCAGAGACACTGCTTTTTTTTTAAAGGTATCTGCCCTTCCACCACTGTGTTCATAAAACCAAGCAGGAAACCAGTTGGATGAGTTACATAGTGGGTTTCATTTAAAATGTATTCCAAAATTCATTGTAAAAGATTCATAATGTGTTGCCTGAAGCCTGCTGACTTCCATACTAATTCCTGAATGCTGGACCTTGTCCCCTTATTTACATTTAACTTGTTACACTGGTATGTAGGTATCATATGCAAGATGATATTGGGTAGGGGTGGAGGACTGTCTTGACACCAAATTTAGAAACTTCTTTTCCTCTATCAGGCTAGTCGGATGACAGATACGTCTAGGAATAGGGCATAAATATGTGGGTTTTGTGAGAGGGCACTCACTGGATTTTGTGCTCTTACAGGCCTTACCTGAGTTGTCTACATAAACTTGAACTGTCATGTAAGAGCCTCTCAGGAGAGAATCTGTCCATGAAACACAGGTGCTTACCCCTTTTTCTAGCCAGCAAGAAAAACAAATAATACAAAATCTTTCCTTTTCTTGTGTCAAGTTCCAAAAGAGGGTGGTCCCCTATCACTGCTATTTGTACTCCTGGGATACAGCGTTTCATTTGTACCATGGTTTGTTTGTTTCTTTTTTTTTTTTAAGATATTTATTTATTTATTCATGAGAGATACAGAGAGACAGACAGAGACATAGGCAGAGGGAAAAGCAGGTTCTCTGCAGGAAATGTTATGCGAGACTTGATCACACCCTGAACCCAAAGGCAGACGCTCAACCCTTGAGCCACCCAGGCATACCTCTAACATGGTTTCTATTCCCTCCGGGTGTATAGGCATTTGGTAGGAGAAGCTGGTCTAAGGCCTCATGACATAAACCCTTGCACTGTACTTAGAATCACTCCCCTCAGAAACCCAACTTATTCTACTCCCTTCTGTCAGATTTCTATTTCACCCACAGGGATTTTTCCTTTTCAGGGCCTCTTTGCTCCTCTCAGTGGCTGCCTGTGGTAATTAAAACTCCCAAAGCCCCAATCAATCTGTTTGTGTAGGTCTGAATCTAAATTGTGGACAAAGTTCAAGATCTTTCCCACAGGACTTGTGGGCCCCACATAAATCATGGCGTATTGATGAGGGTTTAAATATTTCTGAGCTGGTGACAGAACCCTGTCTGCCTAATGTATCCATAGACCTCTGACGGCTGTTGTCATCTACATGGTGGGGGAGGATAATGGTTTGTCTGACCCTCACATTTGACTGAGCCAAAATGTTCTACCCTTAAACAACTTTTCATAAAAATGCAAGTTATATCAAAAACCTTAAACCACAAAAACCACAAATGCATTGTCATAACATAAATATTCTATTAAGAATATGATGGGCCTGGATCATATGACTCTATGCAATACATTTGCACTCTTGTCTTGAAGATGCAGTAGAGTGAATGGTAAGCCAAGTACATTTATAAAATGCTTTCACATACCTTGACTCACTTAATTCTGATGGAAATTCACTGAAGTGCCCAGGAAAGAAGAAACTGGGATCCAGGGAGGTCAAGTGACTCACTCAGTCAAATCATGTCTAAAATAAGTTTTCCTAATGGAAACTGTTCAAAAATCATGCAAAAGAATGCAGCTTTATATTTTGGGGCCCTTATTATTATTATCTTTTAAATTTTTAAAATGATTTTATTTATTTATTCATGAGAGACACACAGAGAGAGAGAGGCAGAGACACAGACAGAGGGAGAAGCAGGCTCCATGCAGGGAGCCCCACATGGGACTTGATTCCAGGTCTCCAGGATCACACCCTGGGCCGAAGGTGGTGCTAAACCTCTGAGCCACCCGGGCTGCCCTGGGGCCCTTATTAACTTTTTATCACAAACATAAACCTCCTAATTGGGTTTCTTTGCCATACTGTTTAATTAGTTCCTTCACTTGTTTCTTTTTTAAAGATTTTATGTATTTATACATGAGAGACACGGGGTGGGGAGAGAGAGAGAGAGAGAGAGAGAGAGGAAGGGAGGGAGGGAGAGAGAGAGAGAGAGCGAGAGAAAGAGAGAGAGACAGGGACACAGGCAGAGGGAGAAGCAGGCTCCATGCAGGGAGCCTGATGTGGGACTCGATCCTGGGTCTCCAGGATCACGCCCTGGGCTGAAGGCAGGTGCTAAACTTCTGAGCCACCTGGGCTGCCCTCTTCATTTGTTTCTAAGACAGGAAAGTTCTAATGAATTCACTGGACGTCTTTTTTGTTTTTGTTATTTGTTTTTAAATATATTGAAGTATTCTTCTTTCTTTTTTTTTTTAATTGAGAATTTTAAATACAAAAGGAATCTGATTCAGTGATGTCAGAACTCCAGTTGTTAGGCAAGACAGCTGCTTGACGGTCCCTACCCCTGTGTCCTCAGAACATACTTGTCACATTTGTTCTGACACTTATTTTTCATTTTATTGGGAAGTATTGGTGTGAAGAATTGCAAGAGGCAAATACAAAATAAGGTCTGCTGAATGGTCTTTGTTCATTTCCCTTTATGGTCATTGTGAACACAAAGAGAATATGAGCCTGCGAAAGAGGCAGAGCTTTGCTTCACCACCCTTGTCTGCCAACTTTCACCCTGACAGTTCTGGAGGACAAGGATCCCTCCCCCCCTTTCACTCGGTTACAGACCTGCTGGCTGATGGTGAGCTGTGCTGATTTGTTTTCTCAAGCCCTAAGGTGTATGTAATGGAGTGGAGAAAAGAGGTAATGAAGAGTGTCCTTAAAACTGGCAGAAGAGTTCCTCTCTCTCCATCACCCTGTTCACCTGGGCATCATTAAATGCATATTTACCTTGGGAAAGTTACTGCTGCCATAGAAGAAATATGTGCAGTGGGGAGGGGGGTCTTGCCATAAAGGGAGAGTTTTAAAATAATAGCATTCTATTAGCCTATAACTAAGCTATGTATGGGTATACATGCTCATGTGGAGTATGTAAAATAAAAGAAAATATTGATGGAAAAAGCACAGTGGGAAATTGGAAAGAGTTTTGGAAGAGGTGCCAGGGTTGCCTCTGATTAGTGATATGACCTTAGAAGAATCCCTCCAAGTCACCATATTTTGCACTTTCAGATCAAGTAGGAAGTGCTGGATCTTGTTGGCTTACAGAACTTGTATGTAGAGCAAGTGTGGAAGTATTTTAAAAACTAGAAAACACTGTAGGAAAAAATTAGGCTAATTACAATCACATTTAGGGTATTTTATCTGGAGAACAAAGAGATATTATTGAGCATGCAACATCCTTTATTTTAAAATAATCTTTTAATTTGAAGGAACATAAATTTAATAAAATGGATTATTCCAGGGAATAAATTACATCTTGAGAGTTAATTGGGCATTTTGGAAGCTACATAAATTTGAACAGTAATTTTCTGGATGAGGTTCTGGTGTTCTATTCAACTTGATGCAGCTTATGAATTGGTCAACTCAGAAATTTATGGATGAGAAAATCTGGTACAGTAGTTTCAAACTCTTACAGTCAATTAGTCAGCAAAATGAATGCAGTGCTCTATAGGTGCTGAGGACTGTATTAGGCAGTAATGGGGCACAAAAAAAGATAGAGATTACATATAACAAAAAAGACACTCCCTTGAGGAAAAGGCTTAAGTTTTTTAAAAAGAAAGAGATGAGACAAAGTCAGCTAACAATGGTGAAGGTGTAGGGAAATAAAGTAAAAATCAAGGTGAGCTGAAGCTTGTTAAGGAAAGCTTTTAAGGGGTGACTTTCTAAAAAAGATTGCATTCTTTGATCTGCACTATTACCACAAAGCAAGCTTACTTGCACATGACAACCTTGAATAATTTATGTGACTCTGGACATCTATCCATTTTCTAAATACCAAAATTACCAAAAAATATAAGTCTAAACTGTATTAACTATGAATTCCTTAGTGAAATATTTTAGTCTAATTTTTCTTTTCTTCCACTAAAGGAGGATGTGTATGGGTAACATAAGTTGCACAAAATGCTTCTACAATAAAATCTGGGGATAATATGCATATCCCAAGGAGTAAGGAAGAAAAACACAGCATTCTTTTTTTTAATTTTTATTTATTTATGATAGTCACAGAGAGAGAAAGAGAGAGAGGCAGAGACATAGGCAGAGGGAGAAGCAGGCTCCAGGCACCAGGAGCCCGACGTGGGATTCGATCCCCCGTCCCCAGGATCGCGCCCTGGGCCAAACAAAGGCAGGCGCCAAACCGCTGCGCCACCCAGGGATCCCAACACAGCATTCTTAAGTGAGGTTGTTTTGTAAAAGTTTTTCCCTTTTAGCTCTTGTAAACTTTTGTAAGCCTAAGTATGCAAGCTGCCCAGGCAACTTTTGCCTTACCTGAAATGTTGCTTTGTAGGTAGGAATTACCAAGGACAGTGAGGCAGTCTCCCCATCTTACTGGCCTTGGGGTGTGTCTACTCTCCAGAGCATAAAGCAGTACGTGTTAGGACAGCAGCCAGGGTGGCAGGTCCCATGGTCCATAATACTTAATTCTCCTAGTGTCCTGTATCCAATGTTAGCTGAGACCAAGTGCAAAGCCTCACTCTCCCTTAAGCTCCTCAACTTTGTAAAAGGATATATAATGATATTGACCTTTATTAGGCTTGAGTTTTGCCATACCCTTCATGTGTATTTTAAATAGTGTTTTAGAGATCTAAAATAACCATACCAGGATTTCTGACCCACAGAAACTGAGATAATATTGTTTTAAGCCACTAAGTTTGGGGTTGTTATGCCGCAGTAGTTAAACTGATACAGATATTAAGGAGAATCTCAGAACATCTTATTATTTGCTTTCAGTACTCAGAAAACTCATGATGAATTTTTGCCTATTATTTTAGATGACTTCATCAGTTATGCCAAGTGCACTCCTATATGCTACTTCTTGCTATTCTCTTCAATGTCCAAATCAAGTATAACCTGAGAATAATTTTATTTGACAATTTCTAGATGTGCTCCACAGAGTGTGGCTAAGGCAATATAATAAGTGTTCCCTTGAAAAACATGCAATTTTTTTCTATCATTTTTCGACAGATAACTTATATTGGTCTTATAAATAGCCTTAATTCTTCAGATACTCTGTGATTTGCTTCTGCATAGTGTGTCTTTTATTTCCCCTGACCATGCTACAAGCCCTATTATCATGCTTCCTTAGACATAGAAAATGAGGTCCTGAGACTTCTCTTATCAAATCCATACAGCTAATAAGCATTAGCAGAATAAGGATCTGAACCCAGATATGATGAGTTCTAAAGACTGTTAAATGATTTGTACTGCTCAAGGACATGATGCTTTTGTTGCATTCATAAAGCCCACCTTACAAAGCATTAAAGGAAACTGTATTCAAGGTGGAGAAAGTTCTTTGGACATGTGCTACTGAATTTCCATTATAACTGATTCAAGGGTGCCTCCTTGAATTAGAGGCTCAAAGTAGTCCCTAGTTTTATTTCTTTAAGCATCACATATGCCATTAGAGTTCAAGTAATTAGTGCAAAGGCTGGATCCAACTGGAATTGTGTTGGATTCCTTGTTTAACTGAAGTTGCCAATTCTTCTGAGAGTAATTTAAGAAATCTATTGACAGTTTCCTTCAGTTGAGTTGTTTTAATGGTAAAATGCTTTGTACTCTGATTTTTTTTCCTGACGTGAACTATTTTTTCCCCTATCCATTTGTACTCCCCCTTGCTCTATTAGGTGAAATTTTCCCTGTGAAAAAGTTCTACCTCATATTCACTTGAAAACACCCAGCTATAGCATCATTTTGATCATAGACACATTTGAGAATGCATAGTGTGTTCAGTCACTTCGGTAAAGGCCCTCTTTGAGAAAATATGAAGTCGTGTTAAACACAGCATGGAACAGTATCTCCATTATATATTTGGTCTTAAGAATTCTACAATCTTATACTTTCAGAATTCATGAAATTTCCTTGTTTGACATGTAATCATACAATGTGGTGTAAAACTGTTGCCTTCTAAGAATTTTGAATGAAGTTTGAAAGGCTTAGTGTCTGAAATTATTCTTTCCTTGTGCTGTGTTTGTGTGCGTGTGTGTGTGTGTATATATATATATATATTGTCTTTTAGAAACCATAAGGAAGGTATGGTGCTGGTGTATCCACTAGATACTACAGAGGGCACATTTCCAGTATTCCAATCTTCACTTTCCTTTCTTCAAATATAAGGCACATTTTAGATGATCTGTTTGCAAGTTTGTTATTGCATGAGTGTAGTATAAGCTACTTTTAAAATTTGTCTGGCATACAAAGACATAGCCTTACTTCCTTGTGCTTTTTATGGAACATTATAAATGTTGTATATATTTCAGTCAGGTTGCATCATGCAACTGCTGCATTGTAAATTCCACATGCAAGAGGAGCCTGCAGTATACCACTTATGGGTCTCTTAAATTTCAGGGTTTATACATATGGTATGATTAAATATTAGCAAGTTATTATATATGTGGTGATAAGGTTTATATTACTAAACTGACTACATGCTGGTGTCTCATGGAACAGGTAGGGTTTCAAAAGATGAGGACTCTATGAACAATTTGGGTGAGAAATTTTTAAAATCCTAGGTAAGTATGTTGTAAATATTTTTATTTTGGTATTAAGTTTTTTTAAAGAATTTAGTTTTTTCAGAGTTATACCAGAAATACCAATATTAAAATATTAAAAATATTTTCTAGTTATGTTATTAAATGGGTCTAAAGAGGTTAATCTTAAAAAAAAAAACTGCCATTAAGCATGTGGTACAACCTATTTTCACTCAGATTATAGTTTCTCTTACTGTCTCTTACCCAAAAGAAACCAGAGTTTCTTGTGATAGGGAATTTAGGATGATCCAGACCTTCTTGTAGTTACCAGATGTTATTAAAATGATGGAGTCAGTTAAAGTGGCTTCCACAGGTGAAGTTGTTCAATTTTGAGCATCATAAAACAAATAATTTCTCAAAGCTATAAGTCCCTATAATATTCAAAATAGGCAAATATGAGATTTTTAAAAAGGAAGGCAGCCATGAATTTCCAGTAAATGATCATGAAAAGGATTTATATCAAACAACTTGAACTGTGTGCATACTACATTCAAATTTTGTTAAACATCTAAAGCTGAAATCTGCAAAATTTTTGAACTTCCTGTTGCACCCAATTATTTAAAAAATACTATCTCACATAAAAGACCATCTAGAAGTAGGTTACTCTCCAGTACCCATGATGCCAGGACCCCTGTACTTTCCTTGTCATTTGGTCATGAACAGTGTTGGCTTCCCTGCCAAGGCTGGTTATCTCATATTCTAAGTGATCATAAGATGGCTCCCAGCAGTAAAGTAGGAAGAGGAGAACCTCTCAGTCATTCCTTCTCAGTCTGCTCTAGATAACTTTAGCTCCATGCTTGCTTCTAGGTGGTGAACAAGAGCCCCCAGGTGTCTGCTTTTGCTCTGATTGACTTAGATTCATTAGGAAGCATATTTGAATTAAGGATGGGGGCAGATTCCTCTAATTATCTGGAATGAATTCCTGAAGAAAATCAGATTCTGTTAGGAAAAAGGGTGATGTAAATAAAGAGTGGCTGATAGGCAAACTAAGTGTGGCTACTACCAGCTGTAAATTGTTTTTTAACTCAGATTTGGAGTACAAAAGCCTTAGAAAGTCAAAATAAGTAACATTAAGTTGAGATAGAGGTTAAAGGATAAAGTTGTTAAAATTATCATCAAAGGCACAATAATAATTATGTAAGATGAAAACCTTAGAATATCCAGGGGATATATGATGTGCAGTTTGGAGGAAAAAAATAGGGACTTGAGAAAACCAATTGTAAGGGTACAGTCCTTATGTGCCAGTTCTACTCAAATTATCCTGGAAAGTGTCCAGATTTCTGTGTCCCAATTACAGCTCTCCAATTTATAGCCCAAATTTATAATTGTTTCCTAGTCTTAAATTTTCTACTGCTAAGAGTTGGTTGAAATTGATGTGGTTAATTCCACTCTTGGTAAGTATTAAATGACTGTACAGTCCCTGTGAAAGTATATAAGTAAGGATAGACATGAATAAATGAGCCAAAGTAATTCAACTCGATTATAATTACATTAACAATTTTCGTAAACATTTCATAATTTATGTAGATTTCTTTTCTGCTTCCTAAGGTGTTTTTAATCTCTTGGAAAAGCATGATTTAAGTTGTAGGTGTTTTAATTGCTTAGGAAAATTATGATTAATATTTAAATTATTTAATGGAATTGAATCAATTAAATATGATAATGTTTAGAGAACATAAAACTGTCAGATTCATAAGCTAATCAAGAAAAAAGTGAGAGTATTTTTAATTTTAATTCTTAAATCACTAGATTTATGTTTTTAATTTTTTTTAAAGATTTATTTATTCATTCAGAGAGAGAGAGGCAGAGACACAGGCAGAGGGAGAAGCGGGCTAAAAAAGTGAAAGAGTATTTTTAATTTTAATTCTTAAATCACTAGATTTATTTTTTTTAATTTTTAAAAAATATTTATTTATTTATTTATTTATTTATTTATTTATTTATTTATTTATTTATTTATTTATTTATTCATTCAGAGAGAGAGAGAGGCAGAGACACAGGCAGAGGGAGAAGCGGGCTCAATGCAGGGAGCCCGACGTGGGACTCGATCCTGAGTCTCCAGGATCACGCCCTGGGCTGCAGGCGGTGCTAAACCACTGCGCCACCGGGGCTGCCCAATCACTAGATTTATAAATAAAATAGCAAGGTTTAAAAATTGAGCTTAAGGGATTTAAGGTAAAAAGTTGTATTTAGACTTTTAATAAAAATTAAACATAATGATTATAAAGGTTATTTTCCCCACACACAATTTCCCTTTAGATACTACTTAGTTTGGCATGCGATGAGCAAGGATACGATTTGGGGAAGGTGAAGAAGCTATGCCTCCCCCATCAGGTATATATAATAGCATCCGTGTAACTTAGGACTTTGGATTTATTGACTAAGGTTATGAGGATTCTGGCTATGACTCTTTGGTGGTGTAAATTATGGAAATTAAAGGACAATAAAAGGCCCCTGAGTAAGATAAATATCCAACCCATCACTTCTTCCCTCGTTATTATATATGTGGTGATAAGGTCAGAAAGAAGAAATTGGGAGGGGCTGAAGAATATTTTGCATAAGCAGAGCTTGTAAAATCTTTAGTGTCTTCTTTTATTCAGCCTTGGACCAGGGTTGTGTTTGGGTTCATATTGTTGATAAATAATGTATTGTTGAGAAATGGATCAAGTGTCTGTAAGTCACCTGGCCTCTCCTTTTTGAATTGCCCTTAAATCCCAAAGGGCTCCAAGTTTGATTGATGAGGACACTGAGGGAGGGAGGATACAATGATGAGTCCCAGTACCAGTTCCTGACAGTTTGTTTCTTTGCTGTAAGCACCTAAACCTATGGGTTTCCCTGTGGCATTTCAAACTTACTCATAGCAGATGATGTTAGTGAAAAGATTATCTGGAATTCCAGAAGCTTATCAAATATCTTGTTTCCAAGTAAAGGATGGATGGCAAATATATTCTGATGCCAATATAATGGACAGACATCTGAAGGTTCTGCTCTAATAAAAGATAATCTTCTAAGCAACTCATGTGCACTTAGGTTGGATCAAAGGCCTTGAAACACTACTTAAAGTGGTTCTACTATAGTGCTTGAGAAGGCTTCATATCAGCTCCACTTCCCTTTAGTTTTAGTAGAATGCTTTCTCACTTGCTATAGGTAGGGATAATATTGCTAACCAAATTAACACAGGTTGTTCATGCTTTTATCAAAAGAGTGTGCTTCTCTGGCTCTAACAGCATTGTAGAATCTATTCCTTCCCCTAACCTTACCCCTACTAACCATGACAACAAATGATTGTCCTTAATAAAATAAAAACAGAAATGTAAAAAAAAGAGCTGCTGGTGGCCTTGGAATATAGTTAGTAAAAAGGAACAACTAGAGTTGCATAAGAAGGATGAGATAGTGTATTAGTCCAAATACTCCAAGAAGCAGCAACAAGAACAGAATTGAACATAAAAAAAAATTGTTGAAGGGAGGATCTTTGTAAGAGAAGACAGTGAGCTAGACAAGGCTGGAGAGCTCTCAGATCACGATGCAAGTCTAATCCTAAGTGAAAGAGAAAGGGTGAAAGTTAGGTGCAAGTGTTATAGATTGCCATACAATCTAACAGAATTCCTACAAAGTTACTGGGGAATCCTCAAGCTAACGTTGACCATCTGAAGATTCACTTGTCTCCAGGAATGGTTCTACCATGATATTCCTGTTCATCACTGACTTTTGGGAATCATGGGCTTAGTGTAAATGTGCGAATAGAATTTCAAAGTACACCACTTGTAGCCCTAGTTGGTGATCTGTGAGTTTTTTTTTCCTGGTCACCATGAATGGCGTCAACAATCAACCCCAGGTTTTTCACTTGAGCATTTGGGATATTTATTAAAATAGGGTGACACTTGACATAAGGAGCTCAGGCCTGTGCATGGCTGAGGAACATTCAAGTGGACAAATTGGAATATGAACATGGAAGTTAAAAATAAGGATTTAGAACATACATAGTACAAAAATGAGCAATTTTGGCTGGAGAAAAGACTTTGTATGGTGTCTGTAAAATTGCCAGGCAGGTGATAACTGTAGATAAGATGTGTGTCATGATATAGAAAAGTACAAAACTAGGGTAATGGAAGGAATCCTCAGGGAAATGTTTCCTGACCTTGAAGGATATGAAGGAGGGTAGAGCAAAGGTGCTCAAGACAGAAGGGGCATCTGTTGCAAGGGTGAGTGGGCAGCAAGAGCTGTTCTGCTTTCAAAGGTCTGTAATTTCTTTTGGTGGAGGTGCATATGGAAACATAGACAGAGGTTACACTAGAGAAGTCTGAAGGGCCAGGCCATAACAGACTTGCTAGAGTTGGGATTCTGAACTACTTCAGGTTCAAGGTGACAAAAATTGTGCATTTTAAAAGATCGCCCTGGCATTGGCATTGACATAGGAATAATGTTCCTCTAGTAAACTAAAAAGTCTCACTCTGTCTCAGGGGCCCAGGGTTGCCAAGTTTAAATGAAGAAAAAACTGTAATTTTTATGGGAGAGTCCTAATTATAAAGTTATTAAAATAATTCATGTAAAAATCATGCACTTGTGCATTTTGTGTGGACCAGTTTGCTATACTTTTCCTGATGTGCCTTCTGGCAAGATAAAACTCACAGCTTCCACTTTGCAGGCTCTGGAACCATAGTTCTGAGCATTTCTATTGCTCTTGTTGCTAAGGAGCGTCATACCTACTGACTTGGATTTTAACTGAATGGAGGTAAATGTTACGCTCTCTGCTTTCTCCCTCTCCTCTTCCTACCTCCCAGCAATTTACAAGTCTTTCCCAATTCTGCCCACCATGGTTTACTTTACTGCAGAAATAGGTATCTTTTTCTGAGTTTTCATTCATGATTTTTCTTGCTGAAGGATCTAATGCTGCTTCTAATCTCCCCTCCATGCTCAGTCTCTCTGAGACTCGTGGCTTTCTTTTTACCCACCATCTTTGCTACTTCAAGTCCTACCACTGCTTCAATCTCCCTATCTAACTTCTCTTATCCTATGTCTGCATTTCTTTTTTTTTTTTTAATTTAAATTTTTCTCTGCCCCAAGTATTTGAGTTTCCATGTTGAACACCTTGTGATGGGCAGTGACAATGCTTCTGAACTTCTAGTAATCCTTAGTTGGTGAGCTAATCAGTCATATATAATGGGATAGTCTTCACATTTTAGCAATGTTTTTGTTTTGCAAGGATTAGAAAATAATGATTAAGAGTATGCTCTCTGTAGTCAGATGACTTGAATTTAAATCCTGTATCTACCACTTTCTAATTACTTGTACATATTTTATTTTACATCCTCAAAGTCTCAACTCTCCTCATTTGCAAAAATGAGGTTAATAATAATGTCCTTTAGGGTTATAGTGTGAACCAAGGAAATTAATCTGTTTAAAGTGTATATCAAAATGTCTGGAATTCAGTATATTTTCAGTATATATTGGTTTGTATTTTCATTATTAAAGATTTCCCCCTTCCAGTTATTGTATGTTCTCTCTTCTTGTCGCACTATTTACTTTCTTAGATTTAAACCATTCCAGAGGTTTCAAAGATCTAAACTACTGTTTAGGATACATATGATTTCTCTACATACGTTTTTTTGTTGATAATCTTGTACTTTATGGGGAGGATGTTGATGGAATTGGCTTTTAACTAACATAATACCTGGATTTATGTAATATCAAGCTGTGTTACAAACAAGTTTCCATGTAAAGCTGGAAGTAGAAATCATAGTTTGTGAATTATAGCCACAAATACTGACCTGTTGAGGCAAAATGTGTAAAAAAAGAGAAAGAAATAGACTGGGATTAAACAAATAGAGTCCTCATTGGAGCATTACCATTGTGTGGCTCTTGGCCTTAGTCAACTTTAGCTTAACTTCATGGGTCTAGATGGAGATTGGACCAAACAGGGATACTCATATGCCAGGGCTTTAGAGTCCTGTGACTATAAGGGTTTAAACAAATCCATGGTATGAACATATACATAACTTCTGGAACATAGTTTTACTCAAAGGTTTGGGAAAAGACACATTATCTGAAAAATAATAGTGAGATAAATGTATTATCACATTTTAAAGTAAAACATGTGACTTAGAAGAAATTGGAATTAACACCTTGGCTCCTTCTGATTAGTTCCTCAGATATGCTGGAGTACATGTCACACCTTCAGATATATTTTGGGAGAAACTTGAGAAGTCTCCAACCTCTAGGGCTAAAATTTATTAATTTTACGTCTGTTTTTAAAGACTTCTGAGGGTCTTTATACACCCTCAATAATGTCTTTCATTTAAAATCCTTGGTTATCAACAAATGAGTGTAATATTCATTATTATTTATAAAATATACCCTTTTAAAATAGCTTAGTATAAATTACATTTACAAAGTTTTGAAATAAAAATAAATATTTAGGCAGGTGCCAGGCTGGTTCAGTCAGAAGAGCATGCTCTCTTGCTCTTGGGGTTGTGAAATCGAGCCCCACATCGGGTGTAGGGATTACTTAAATTAACAAAACTTAAAATTAAAAAAAGTATTTAGAGTATATTATTTACATGCTTTTTCCATTATAGGGCATTAAACATATATTAAATAAATGTATTGAGTCCTTTCTTAAGACTCATTCCTTTTTGTTAGATTTTTAAAAATGCAATTAAACAAAAGTTACCCATAAAAATATTAATATTCTTAACTTAATACTACTATTAATATTAATATTAATATTAATATTCATTTTAAGGTGACCTAATACTAATTTCTCAGTGATACTTTAGGGAGATACTAGTCTCATCATATATATATATATATATATATATATATATAATTGCTGCTTGAATTGTTGAGTTTTGCTTGAAGCTATTAATAAGCCAAGATAGGTGAACAATTATAATTTCTTTCTTCAAAGACTATTTGAATATTTGTAGTCAATTCTCATAAATACTCATGCAGATAGAATTCTGGACTTTGACCTTATCATCTACATTATTTTAATTACTTTTGGGATCAAATGAAAATTTCCAACAGACTTCCATATAATGAGTAACACTTCGTGTTATTTGTAAATTGTCATACTGACTTGAGTCTGCAGGTACACTGGCAAGAGATTAAATTTCTGCAGTAATATTCACCATGAAAGTTTACTTTCTTTTCATTTAGAAAATATCAGGGTAATGATAATAGCATAAAAAAAAGTGTGCAAAAAGATTTTATAGGTAACAAAATGGTGACTTTATTTTCAAGGAGTTGTCTTTTAGCCTGATTTATGCTTTCTTTTCTTTTTAATAAAAAGAGAGCAAAAACTTAAATCCTTTCCCAGTGGCCACTTATATAACAATAGTCACTGTTAATTTGGGGAAAATAATTTTCTGAACCCAAAACTTATTTGACAAAATTTATTAAACAACCATACAATTCTTGAAACAACCATACAATTCTTGGGTAGTAGTTTTCTTCAAATAGTATACTATCATTTTGTATTTCTTCTGCATATGCCACATGACACTTGAATCTTCAAACACAAAGTAAAAGTATGGATAATTTAAGATATTCAGTTGTAAAAAAATTGCCTTCTGAAATATATAGGTTATTACTGAAAAATCTTTTAAAGACTATCTTATAAAGAGTGAGCATGAGCTGGGGGAGTGGTAGGAGGAGAAAGAGAATGTCAAGCCGACTCCACACTGAGCAGGGAGCCCAGTGTGGGGCTCTGTCTCAGAACTCTGAGATCATGACCTGAGCCAAATCAGGAGTCAGACACTTAATGATTGAGCCAGCTAGGTGCCTGATTATTGCAAATTTTCAAAATATGTATTTGTTTTATAAATTACTACCTACCAGAATATTTATAACATCTACCGCTTAACATGTGAACATGAAATGAGAAAACATGTGTTAAAGAATTTGTAACCTATTGAGTAAGCATATAGTTATCATTGTTTTAACTCTGCCTTAGGTCTGTGTGTGTCCATGGGCATACAGTTATAAACTTCCAAGTTCTTAGAAATATTGCCTCTGAAGCACATCAATTTCATCTTTATAAAATATATGCTTAATTGCTAAAGAAATATTATAAATCACAAAGGGTTTTCATGTATGGAGTGCCTTTCTTTTCTGGTTAATGTTTAAGTATTTTAGAATAAGATAATACTCTTTTTTTTTCCTGGTGGTAAGTTTTTCTCTGACCTGCACCACTGAAAATTGTTTTTTCTACATTGATATTTGAATGATTTGCCTCTTTGGTAAATAAATGTACCAGAGCATTTTTGGGTGGACACACCAGTTTTGCAAATACACCTAGTGTTTTGTATCTCCAGCTGGGATTTTCTGATGCTTAAAAACACCAAAAAGTTTATTTCCTAAACAGGAATTCATGGAAGAATATGTATGCATGTCAAGCCTTTAATAATTATGTTGATTAGCGATAGGCTCTTGAATCAACCGTTTCAATCTGAAAAATATTGGAAGGTAAGAAGATTAATTTTACAAATAAGATAGTATGCAGGCAGGCAGAATTTGATTGGAGATAAAGGTCAGTAGCCATCTGTTCCTCAGTCTTATTTAGAAGAGCAGAAGGTGTGGTATGTCATGCCCAAGCTGTTTTCAAATGCGTGATAACAAAAAATGTGAAACCATTTGGAAGGTGAATATTTTGAAATTTCACCTTGAAACAAATTGCTTCCTAAGATAAACAAAATAGTGTGTTTAATTTCTGCTAAGAATTTTTCCTACAGATTTTGAATAGTTGTGCAGCTTCCTAATCTAAATGAATGTACCCTGGAATTAGTCTTTTGAAACAAATTATAACAAACAGAAATATCAGAGAATAGAGGTATGAGTCTGTACAGTAAATTCTGCAGATCTGCCAATGATTGGCTAGTTTCTCACATAAAAATTTTATCTACCTATTCTTTAAATGGATTAATCTTTTATTATTATCACTGTTATTATCATTTACTCTGGGTGTACATGCATCTTCCCAGAATTTTTGTGAGAACCAATGTGGTCAATACTTTTGAGCTCTGATGTCAGCAGACAAGCAACCTTACTGAAGCTTCTAGGTGGCTCTGGGCCTTAAAGCAATAAAATATGTAAACATGACAATTCTTTTTAGCTGCATCAACTCTTTTTGGTATTCCCACAGCTGATCTCAATTTTCTCTTTTTATAACAACTCAGTAAGGGGTTTTACCAGAGCAGACAAGCATGAAATTAATTTTCCATAGAAGTTTACTGGTGCTGGGAAACTCGCTGGTCAGTAATATTGATATAAGTCCTATGCTGGTGTGGCTGTTTCATTTTCTTCTTTTTAATTGCAGTGAATTTTATCAACGTCAATTCTATAAGTATATACTATGCAAAAACTTTAAGTGAAGGAATATGAGTTCTTTTCATATTTAATCTCCTAACTTTTAGCAAGATTTATAGTAGTACAACACTAGGATTTTTTTGCTCATAGCAAGATAACTTAATGATTTGTTTTGGCACTTGCTGTACTTGACATACAAAATGTTGGAAGAAAGAAGCTGCCCCAGTACTCCACAGGGTAACTAAAGAGCTGAGACTCCTGTTGGGCATTTTTAGAACTAGCAAAACTTGAATATGTTAACTCTAATTCAGATAATTTCTTTCCCTATGTTGTTAAGTCTAAAATGCCTTTGGTGTCTTGCCAATAAAAAATATATCTATTAGATGTAATTGTTGCCTCAAATTCTTTAGGAATTATATTCGAACTATTTTAAGACTATACATTTTTTATTAATAGGAGAGGTCATCCTTAACTTTGTGGATCTAAGAATTTCTGGTTATTAGTATGCTCAATTTTAAGAGGGACTTAAAAAGTATTTATACAATCTGGGTTATTGTGCTGAGAGTTTTCCTATTCAGCAGATCTAGTTCTGAGTAATGACTTCTAGAGACTGGTCATCTGGCCTGCTCTTGAAGTACCTTGCTCTTGAGGTAACCTTTGTTATATAACCTCTGCCCAATGAATCACTTTCTTGTCTTAAAAGCCTCAGCTTGGTTCTCCCCTTTGCACCGGGTGCATCACCAGGGATATGAGCTCCTGCTGACTTTCTCACTCCCTGTTGATAACATTTAAAAGGAAAAATCCTCCCTTAGTTTCTGAGACTAGCATGTATTTTGTAAATGGTTTCCTCTGTATCTTTAGGAGAGTGAAGATTTCAGAGATGTCGCAAATCTCCTGCTTGTACATTACTCCTGAAAGGTAAATGGATATATTGTTTGATTTTTTTTTTTTTTTTTTTTTACTATTTAAATGTATTTGAGAACTAAGAGATTGGATGTGTAAGAATAGAAAGGTAAACTATCTGTAAGGATCCTGACAAGCGGGAGGTGAAGCAAGAGGAGAATGTTCCTGCCCTCTAGCCTCCCCTGCCCTACTCTGCCCAAGGGTTGGAACAGACTTGCACTATTTAACAAATATTTGTAGAACATTCATGAAGTACAAGGCAAAGCACTAAGTTAAAGGGCTGTTAAGCAAATGAGCAAGAACAACAAATGCCTGTGATCCCTATCCTCAAAGAGCTCATGGATACACTAAAAAATGTTCAGAGGCATTTAAACCAAAAATATGAGATAATGTACAAATAGGTAGCCATTTATTGAATGCTTAAATGTATTAGCCTGTTAAATGCCAACAACTATTCATGAGGTAGGTACTATTATTTCCAGCATTTTCTAAACAGGAAGCTGAAGTTCAGGAAGGTCAAGTAACTTGCCCAAGGCTGTATAGCTCTTAGCAGAAGAGCTGGGATTTGAACCAGAAAAACCTGGATCAAGCATCAGTGTGCTCAACTGTTAGGCTGTAAATCCCCCTCCTCCCTGTATAGCTCAGAACAGCAGTACTGATGTGTTCTTTCAGAAGAGGAATTGATTAATTCTGTTTGATTGGAGTGTAGAGATGGATTTACAATGGAGTGAGCAGAGTTTTGAAGAATAAATAGTTTTTCTAAGAAAAGGTGGGGTGATGGTGGTTGAGGCATCTTTCAGGCGGAGAAGCCAAAGGAGATTATTTGTAAACAAACAAACAAACAAACAAATGAGGTTTGGCTTTTCTATATCACAAACTTATGTTTTTAATTAATTTGGGTTTTTTTAGAGAGAGAGAATAGGAGGGGAGGGACAAAGGGAGAAGGAGAGAGAGAATCTTAAACTTCACAGCCAGTGTGAAGCTGACTTGGGGTTCGATCTCACAACCCTGAGATCATGACTTGCACTAAAATCAAGAGTTGGATGCTTAACCATCTGAGCCACCCAGGTGCCCCTCTGTCACAAACTTTATGGGCAGAAGAAGCAGGGGATAAAGCTGGAGAAGGAAAACAGAGCTGAATTCTGAAGTGTCTTATAAAAATATGAGAAGATTAAAATTTGAATTATAGGACAGCATCACTTAATGTGTAAACTCAGAAAACAATACATTTCAGGTATTTCTATCAGGAGGAACTCAGTCTCCAGTGGTAATGGAGAAGTAAGAAAGCCTAACAAGGGATATTGAGGTGATCGAGATACTTAACATAGCAGGAAGCCATGAGTCCCCTAGGTTGGAGGAACAAAGGAAGGCAGTGATGTTGCTGGATCCCAGGACCTAGATTACTGGTGGAAGCCAGATCCATGTGAGCCTGACTTGTCAGGGAATGCAGCTATTGCCAGACCTGCCAAGTCATTAGGACAAGTGGTTAGGGGGGAAAAAGAGTCCTCCACTCTCTAGCTAGTGTTTCCTGGTGGACAAACAGCAGAAGCCTGGGGGAATGCTCCTAAGGAGTCAACTCTCATTCACTAGCATACAGATCAAGGAGGGAAGGGAAGGCATGAATCTGACAGGACAAAAGACCTAGGACCACCAAGGTAGGAAGGGTTCCACCATAGGGTTATACCATGTGAGATGTGCAGATGGCTACAAATTTGGAATAGAGATTTAGGAACAGGGATTGGTGAAGTCACGGAGGTTATTTGGAGGGCTACTGCATTTGGCAGGGCTTAATAAGGAGTAGAATTAAATTAGGATCTGAAGGAATGGATCACTTTTTTCATGACTTCATTGTTGGGAATGATTTCATAAACAAGACGCAAAAATCACTAACCATAAGTGAAAAGATGATAAATATATTAAAATTCAACATTCCATTTATCAGAAGACAATGTAGAAAACTGTAAATGCAAGTTATAATCTGGAAGAAGATATTTACAGCACATATAGTTGATGAATCATTAATTTTGAGAATAACATTGTTACAAATCAATAAAAAAATGAAAAACAACCAAACAGAAAAATGGGCAAAAGGCATGAACTTGCATTTCACAGATGAGAAAGCCTGAATGGCTAATAAGCATATAAAAAGATGCTCAATATCAGTAAACTGGGAAATGCAAATTAAAAGCATACCGTATGCACAGCCTGGGTGGCTCAGCGGTTTAGCACCGCCTTCAGCCCAGCGCCTGATCCTGGAGACCCGGGATCGAGTCCCATGTCAGGTTCCCTGTATGGAGCCTGCTTCTCCCTCGGCCTGTGTCTCTGCCTCTCTCTCTCTCTCTGTTTCTCATGCAAAAATAATAAATAAAATCTTAAAAAATAAAAATAAAAAATAATAAAAGCACACCGTGATACAATTCACACTAACCAGATAGGCAAAATTTAAAAACTCAGATGCTGCAAAGACCCAAAGGATACTGAGAAATAAGAATGCTAATTCACTGATTCTGGGAGTATATGGGTATAACCATTTAGGAAAACATTGTGGCGTTACCTTGCACACTCCCAAAAGATATTCCTGTATATGTGCAACACTGTAACTATAAAATAGTGACTATTGTTTGTAAAAGTAAAATTAAAAGAAGTAAAACAATGAAATAATCAGGGGCTACTTAAAGGCCTGTTCAATACATTGTGTCATATTCACACAACATAATTATATACAACAGGGAAATAAATGAGTTATGGGATACCTGCAAACATGGTTGAATATTGAAAATATAAAATCGGGCAAATATACTGATCATATGTATATAAATGTTAACATAAAGTCTGAAATATATAAAACCTAACTATATACTATAGTTATATATCTATATATAACTATGTCAAAAAGTTACACTCAAAACTTCTGGGAAGGGACATAGGAAGAACTTCATAAGAAACTTCTGTTTCTGGGGCACCTGGGTGGCACAGTTGGTTAAGTGTCTGCCTTCGGCTCAGGTCATGATCCCAGAGTCCTGGGATGGAGCCCTGCAGGGGCTTCCTGCTCAGTGGGAAGCCTGCTTCTCCCTCTCCCTCTCTTCTCCCTGTCTCTCTCTCCCTCTGCCACTCCCTTAGGGTGTTCTATATTGTCAAAGACTGTAGTGTTCTAATCTAGAAGAAAGCAATATTTCTCCTCCATGGAATCATTAATTCCCTAATTAAAATATTAGCTTCCTGAGGAGAGGTATTATACCTTTTACTTTTTTATGTTCCTCTTTCTGCTAGTAAAGCCCTAGTGTATGTTTGTGGTTTAGAATGATGGTGCTGAAGGGAAATTAATTCACCTTTCTCCTATCTGCCTCCCATCCCCATTCTGTGACTGGTGGGAAAAAACATCTCCTAACGTGTAGCAGAAACATAGGCAACATGGACTGTATCTCATTCTAGCTTTGTCATCAATCAGATGGCTAACCTTAAATAATACACCTGGCTTCTTTGGTTAACTAGTTTCATTTTAATTCCTGAAAGTTGAGGTTGTATTGGAAGTTCACTTCTGCTTTAAAATTCTAAGGTCGAGGATGTCACTGTAGAGATGGGTTCATCTGCAGACCTTTCCACTTTTATGAACATACATTGTTGTTTCTGTGCTTGAAATTCCTAGTTATAGCCTGTCTTTTTTTGCATAACTGATAGCAGTTTTTAATTCTATGTGAAATACCTTATTTCTGATTGCTGTACATCAAAATGATGGATTTGCCATAATTTTTCAGCTGTCAATCTGAACATTTTCAGGATTTTGGGTGTCCTTGAAGTGCTTCACCTACTTTGTTGGCATTGCACGCAGAAAATAGAGAACACATGATTCTGGCTTAAAAGTCTAGGGAACTTGATTTTGGTTGGCATTTAAACATTGACTTTTACACCACATCATCAGTTGGTAAATTTAGTTTTCACATGCATTTTATTGTGATCTTGCAGAAATAACCTACAAATTCAGTTCATTTTCTGTTTCTGTCTGAGGCCAAAAAGCAGAATGATCCAACAACTATATTTTTCTGAATTCATGTTGGTAATTCATTTCTAAATAACAGTATCCATAATTTTTACCGTACCTATTTTAAGGACATGAGTTTGACATCTAAATCGTTGCTGTAAATCATGATGATAAGCTTCCTCATGCAAGAATATATTTCTCTTTCAGCACATTTATTTTCAGGAATATTCAAATTTAATAGTGAAATATATGGGCCTAATGGGGATGCCAACAGTAACGGTGTTAGAAGAGGGACATCATTAGTATCAAATACTGTTAAATTCAAGAGAGGTGGCTGGGTTGCTGTTGCCATTCTATCTTGTCATGAAGCATTTGGTTGAACTCTTTTATATTTTGAGACTGCCAGTCTTTTATTCTTGCTGATCTCTTATTAAACTTAGGGGATCTGTTTGCCATTTCTTCATTTTGACCTTTAGCCTTTATTTAGACATTAGTAAACCTGTGCTTAGTTCTTCGTTTCCAAACATGGAGTTCCTCTAATGTTCTTGCACATATTTTTGGAAGATTGGGTTCAGCATTCAGGCTGGCCTCAATTTTTAGGTATGCATCTTTACATTATCTGTTTTGCTTACATGGTCTCAGTATGGTAGTTCTTGATGTAGAATCATTCTCCAGTGATAGTGCACAATTAGCCCTATTGTAAGAAAACAAATAGTTTTATTTTTACCAATGTGTGTGGAATGGTCTTCTATTATTTCTAGGATAGTGCACAGTTAAGAAAAAATGATTAGAAGATTTATATAGGTGAGGCTGTATATGGGTTCAAAAAGCTCTGTTGATTAATATCTATGAATTCATTCCTTCATTTAATAATTTTTCAGTCAATATCTACCTTGTTTCAACCATTTTGGGCAATTGAAAACTGGGAGAGAGAATAGATAGTCAACCTATTCCAAGGTTAGTCCAGAAGTTGGGAAGAAAGATGCATTCTTCTCTAAAAATGATTTCAGCATGCAGGCTTTTTACTTCAAAGTAGGTACACAGAAACAGTGAGGGACAGTCATTCCCATGGAACAGTTTTCCAAGAGAAAAATGTTAAGGAGAGGTCGAATTAACCCACCAGGACAGATGATGTAATTGTTTGAACTGGGTCCTGGAAGAACAGTGATCCGAATGGAGCTATGAAAATGAAGATGGGAAAGTTGGCATGTCAGAATGGAGTATTCAAACTTGGCTTTATTACTCTAGGTAGCTAGAAGTGAATGAAGTACAAATCTGCACTTACAGCTAACCAAAGAATTTGTATTTTTCTTAAATTTTGAAAATTGTGGGATTACTTTAAATCCAGGAGATTGTTGTTAGAATAGAAATCTAACTACTTGGGCTCACACCTGAGATTCATTGACCTTGAGCAAAGTATAATACTCATATCTTAGTATCTTCACATGGGAGTAATGATAGTGCTTGTCTCATGGGGTTTTTGTGGCAGAAAATGAGATAACGCATGTAAAGCACTTAATACAGTGTCAAAGACAGAGTATACATACATCAAGTAATTATTATCCATAATGTACTTTAATTGTAGCCAATTTGAACATACAATCTTGCACTTGGAAGAGATCAATTGCAGGAATTTTCTCCAATATATTTTTGAGAAATACCCAATTTTGAGTAATAGGGTACTCACTACTTTATAAGCATCCTATTTCCTTTCAAACAGTTCTAATCATTAGAAAATTCTTGCTTGTTGAGCCAGCAACTGTGATGTCTGACTTCCACCTATTGTTTCTGCTTCACGGAGCTTCATGTAACATTTGAGATTTCTTCCACGTGGCAGCCTTTTAAATTTAAAGACAGATATCTCACTTTCCATATGTTTTCTCATTTCTATAATAAATCTTCTAAATTGTTGGGTTTATGTTATAATTTTCCATTTATTTGAGGATGGTATTGGCTAGCTAATTAGGTAGCCAATCTGAAATCCCTTTTCCCCTACCCGTCTTCAAAGTTAAGTTTGAAAAGCAGCAAAGGGAGCTATAAGACTATTTTGGCCAATGAGATGTAAAGAGAATTCAGCTGGAGACTTTTTGGGAAAGTCTTTAGTTTCCTAGCAAAAAGGATCTTCTCAACTGGCATTGTCTTCTTTTATCTCCTTTCTTCCTGTCTGAAGTGAGAAAATGATTATTGGAGCTACAGCAGCTATATTGCAGCCTTGAGATAGTGCCTTGAAGGTAAAAGTCAGCAAGCTAAAGAGCCCGTGACTTGTTGACCATCTCTGGCAGTGAATCAAAAGAAAGCCAAAATTAAAATTAGAAAAATCAGATATAGGAATTTTAATTTCTAAGTCAACAATGCATAACATATCAGATAAATGCTTATAATTAATATTGACCATGTCCATCTCCTCCCTTTTCAGGACAATATGAAAATAAAATTAGCTTTACTGTTTTCTAATACTTTGGAGTCATAAATTGCCTCTTAAGCAGCCTGACAACTGAGTATTTGAAAATGATCTCTGGGAACTTCTTTTTACAAGTAATTTTTCAACTGATGAGAAACATTTAGTATTGCTATATACCATGACAAATTTTCATGAAGATGCCAGCTTAGGTGACAAGTTGAGACTGAAATCCCAGCCATGCACCCTGCCATGAGACTGCCTCCATCCAGAAGAAGGGGGACATTTTTCCTGAACTTCAGAGCAGAGGGAATCAGAAACCTTTACTCATTTCCCACAGTCCCATGAAAATATCACAACATTCCTCTGGAGCCAGACACCATTTCCAAAGAAATATGGAGCAGGAAGACGTTTGGAGAACAGAAGCAGCCCTAAAGGAAATTCAAACTTTGAGTTGATGGAATATTTACTCAAACAATATTATTTGAAACTGGAAGAGATTGAATTAAATTTTATTTTAAATTTAATTCTTCCATCCTCTTCTTTTCTGCCTTCCCCTTCATTCCATCAGCAGGGACAGGTCTCACTAGGAAGTTGTTGAAGATTAAGACTCAGATGAGCTACTTTTGTATTTGTTTTTGTACATTGTGAAGGCCAAGAGCAAGTCACCCTTGATGTGCTGCTTTGGCATACAGGTTATTTCAAGCTGAAAACAATCAAGGCCCAAAAGACTCAGGAAGAAACTTTGATCTCCCCATTAAATTGCTGAAAGACTGTAGAGGCACCTGTTCTGGGAAGAAAATGATCACCACAGATAACTACAGCATAATGTGAACTTGGTGTGGTAGACAAGGAGGAACTTAGCAAAGTCTGTTAAAATTTCTCTCTTTGTCCCATTGTTTCTGGAAGGCCTAGTGAACATGTATTCACTAGACTAGAACATCTAGTCTTTTTCATTTTTCTGTGAATAGCTTTCCTTCCTTTTGAAGTACCAGACCCCTACCTCCTTCTCCTTAGTTCAGGATGATATATATATCTGATTTTGCCTCTCTTTGAAATCTCACGTCTGTGTGGGTTTCTGGTATGTATGTAATTAAATTTTATTTTCTCCTGTTAATTAATCTCATATCAATTTAATTCTTCTATCTAGTCTAAGGGTAGAGGGATTATTTTCTTCTCCAACAACATCTTAATTGTGGCATATGAATGTCACTACATAGGTAAAATTTGCCACATATTCCAAAGGGTACGAATTAACCATAATAGGAACTTACACATGATGGCACACCACACGTATAAAGTATATGTTCTTGTCCTGGAATTGCTTACAATCTAAACTGCAGAAAATTAACATTGATATAAACATTTCTGAATATAAGTAAAGCAATTCTGAGTTCATTACGCAGTTAGTGAATATTGTTCATTTGCACAATTAAATTGTATGCAATCTTTCCTTAATTATCTTTCTCTATTTTAGACATTTTAAAATTCATGAGATATAACAATAAATACAATAAAACCTTTCCAGTTTTAAAGAATTTTAGTTAGTATACTATAAATAAGTGTGGATCAAGAACCGTATAGAGAAAGAGATGTAAATAGAACAACTGCCTTTTCTTAGTTATTTTAGGAAATTTATCAAAATGTGAACTTAATTTCTGTTCAGGGCTAGAATTCTAATTGAAGTAGGCTATTTCCTATATGGTATAATTTGCATAGTAATATTTTTTCTTTTTCTGATTATTGAAATTCAACCATTAGTGATTCATTCTCTAGGTGCAAGCATTGTGGTCTTTCTGTAGGCCTTTTAAAATGCAAATGCACATGGAAAAGTGCAACCAAATTAAGTTCTTTACAATTTAGAATGGTTGCAAATATCAGATGGATTCTTTTCTCAGCATAGCAACATAAATGTTTCTAGGTGTTTGAAGTGAAATACACAAAGTAAGACATTAAAAGTTGGAGAGAAGGCAAATTTTCAGAAAAATGAGTGGAAAGACATGCTAGAATCCAGTAGCCTGTACTTCACAATTGTAGCTATTGGCACTCCTTTTATTTTTTTAAATTCTGTAAGTATGTAGGTGCTAACTGCTTTAATGACCACAGCATCTTATGAACTGAAGAATAAAAGAGAACATTCTGACAAGATATTTGGCACATGGTGACACTTTCAGACCCTTGGACATTAGACTCTTCCATTGTTCCTCTGCTTCAAATCTACAGATAACAAGGAGGGAGAGAGAAGGAGTGAACAGGCATTTGCACAAAAACCCCAGAAGATTTTGGGGCCCAGACTTGAGGCCAGTGTTTTCTGTTGATATTTTCCCGGTCAAAAGTAATCATAAGCCTTTGGATGCCAGGGGCTTGGGAAAAGTAGTTTTTCCCTGTTCCCAGGAGATAAAGGAGATCATTTGGTAAACATACAGTACTTTCCTGCCACTATTAGGTTTCAGAATTATTAGTAGGAATAATCATCTAAAAGGCAAAAAAATCTTTAACATCTAAAGTAGATCAGAAATTTGTTCAGCACTACATATGATTTTCCACATTGAGGCAAGCATCTTCTGAGTCATATATAACATTTCCCATCAATAGTAAATCAATAAGTACTAATTGAATTCCTATTGTAGCAAATATGTAAAATCACCACTTTCATTAATACCTATGCTCTACATATGTGAGACTCTGTCTTGCCTACACTAATAATTTAAGTACAGCAAGTGTATTAGATAGAAAACGTTATCTGCTATGTTCAGATCAGTTAAAAGGGCATACATAACTCAAGCATTTTTTTTTTACTTAGTACATATAAATGCATATTCACCATTTTTTTATGTAGGGCAGAGATATTCCTTTTAGTGTAAGTGTTCATTGTCATCTATCTTTTGTAACTTGATGCATATTTTACCTGGTGCACATTCTGTGGGTTTCCTGTCCAGCTACTCTCCTTTCCCGTGCTGCCAAGAGATTTTTAAATTTTTTTCCCCTGGTGTCTTCCCATTTCCCAAATGAATCAGGTGATTTCCCACCTTATCAGCAAATGATGTTGGGTATTTAACTGAGTCCTGGCCAATGAGATAGAAAAGAAACCTGAAGAGCTTCTTTGAAAGATGTCTTTGCTCTTAAAGGAGCAAATGCACAAGAACTCCCAGGTTCCCTTTCAGCCTTTGGCTATTGATTTATGAGAGTGGGATGCCATGAACTGCTGCAACCACTTTGATTCAATGAAGGAAGTCTGCCAATAAAGTATAAATGGCTGGATAGAAAGGTGGGAAAAGGATGATTTGATTAAGTTGTCATATCTACCTCAGGACTCTGGCTAGCTGGAATAATAAGCCCATTATTATTTTGCCTTTCAAGTAGAATTTGTTATTTCCAGCTGAAACATCTTAATTAAAATACCACAAATCCTAGTTTGTTTCTTTAACTTGCAGTGAGATATTAAACACATTCATTAAGATATGCCATGTGAACAGTCCTTCGAGACTGTTATGATTTTTCCAATCTTTTACAAATGTCTCCTACTTAATTCAAAAGCAGATCTGTTTTTTGGTTAGTTGTTTTTTTTTTTTTTTTTTTTGAGCAACTCATCTTTTTTTTTTATTCTCCAGTTTTATTGAGAAATAATTGACATACATCATTGTATACATTTAAACTGCATAGCATGATAGTTTCATTTAGAGTAGGTTCAGCTAACATCCACCTTCTCATATAAATAAAATAAAAGAAAATAAAGAAAATCCTCTCTCTGATGAGAACTCTTAGGATTTTCTCTCATAACAACTTTGCTACATATCACACGTAGCAGTATTACAGTCATCATGTTGTACATTATGCCCTAATACTTATAACTGGAGTTTGTAACTTTTGACTACCTTTCTCCAATTCCTGCTCCCCAACCCCCATCCCTACCTCTGGTAACCACAGGTCTGATCTCTTTTTCTTGAGTTTGGGTTTAAAAAACATTTAAGATTCCACATACAAGTGAGATCATATAGTACTTCTCTTTACTCTGACTTACTTCACTTAGCATAGTGCCTTCAGGATCCATCTATGTTGTCACAAATGGATTTCCTTGTTTTTGTGGATGAATAGTATTCCAGTATGGATATTAATATTCTCTATCTATCTGTCTATTTATCTATCATCTATATCTGTGTAATCTATCACAACTTCTTTATCCATTCACCCATCTATGAAGACTTATGTTGTTTTCATATCTTGGCTATTATAAATAATGATGATATGAACAGAGGAGTGCAGATATCTTTTTGAGTTAGGGTTTTCATTTCCTTTGGATATATCCCCAAAAGTAGAACTGCTGGATCATATGGTAGTTTAAATCTTTTGAGGACTCTCCATATTATTCTTCATTAGTGGCTATACCAGTTGATAGTCCCACCAATGGTACACAAGAGTTCCTGTTTCTCTACATCCATGCCAGCATTTGTTATATCTTGTATTTTTGATGATGACCATTCTAACAAATATGAGGTGATATCTCATGGTGGTTTTAATTTGCATTTCCCTAATGATGAGTGATGTTGAGCATCTTTTCACATACTTGATGAGCTTTTGTAAATCTTCTTTGGAGAAATATCTGTTAAGGTTCTTTGCCCATTAAAAAGATTTCCTGTTGAATTATATGAGTTCCTTATGTATTTTGGATATAACCTCTTATCGGATATATGATTTACATTTTTTTCCTCATGGCCATCTCAATAGATACAAAGAAGCATTTGATAAAATGCAGAATCCATTCCTGATTTAAAAAAAACCTCTTAAATTAGGCATAGAAAGAATATATATATCAACATATAAAGGCCATATATGGCAAGTCCACAGCTGACATCATACTCAGTACTTCAAAAGATTGAAGGCTTTTCCTCTAACATTAGGAACAAGACTGGATGTCCACCCTCACCACTCCTAATCAACATAGTACTAGAAGTTCCAGCTGGAGTGTTAGGCAAGAAAAAAAAAAAAGCATCAGAATTAGAAAGAAATAGAAGTGTCTCTATTAGCAAATTACATGATTTTTTATATGGAAAATCCTAAAAACTCAACCAAAAAAGTATTAGATCTAATCAAGTTGCAGGACACAAAATTAACATACAAAAGTCAGTGGCATTCCTATACATGAATAATGAATTTTTTTGAGAAAGAAATCAATCTTTCTAGCATACAAAGAATTAATTTAACTATGGAGGAAGAAGATCTCTACTCTAAAAAGTATAAGACATTGATAAAAGAAATTGAAGGCCTGTATGGAAAGGTACTTATGTTCATGGATTGGAAGCATTATTACTATAAAAGTGCCAATTCTTCCAAAAAAAAAAAAAAAACATTTATAGATTTAATGTAATTCCTGTCAAAATTTCAATGGCATTTTTTTTTTTTTTTACAGAAGTGGAAAACACACTCCTAAAATTTATACAGAAGCATATAAGATCCTGAGTAGTCAAAGAAGTCCTGAGAAAGAAAGACAAAGCAGGAGGCATCAAACTTAATGATTTCAAATTATGGTATAAGGCTATCGTCCTCAAAACAGTATGGCACTGGCATTTGGGGAGCATATGCAAAGCACTGAATTTAATTTTCTTAGAGGCAACATGTCTTTTTTCACCTTCATATTTCATTATTTTATGTAATGTTTAAGTAAAATATACAACTATAATTAAGTACAACAAAATTGGCTGAATCCCGGTAAAAGTTTACTGTAAGTGGTAGGAACAGTATTTGGAAGCACACTAAAAAGTAGCCTTCACCACTCAGAGCTTTCAGAAATAGGGGGTTTCTGATAGCCTAGAGGTTAGGGTAGAAGATAGAAAGTGATTAAAAATGGTTTTGAGATTCCAAGTCTAACAAGAATGAGATACCACTGCACTATAAGCAAAAGAGAAGTCAGTGGGAGGAGATGTTGCTGAAGAAGACACACAGAGTTTGAGGTGATGGGGATTTATGAGTGACCATGTTCATTCTTGTAAACATTCAGGATAGCAATGCTTTCAAAAAACCAAGAGTACAAATTTCCATATATCTCCCTGAGATATGAACAAGCTGAAATATACATAATTTATACATATATATTTGAGAGAAACATCACTCTCTGCTAATTTATACAACTATATAGCAATCAATACATTAGTTATGGAATAGATTTGTGTTTGGGTGGAAAAATAAAAGTGTTTTGAAGCATGAATGGATTACATATTTAGCACATCATGCTTTTATGTGATTTTTCTTTTTCTGCAAAATGTTGTGAGTTTATTACATACATACCACTCCATGAAGTTCCTCTATGTATGTAGTTCAGGTCATGCCTCCCATTCAATTGGTTTCAATAACATATCACTGTCTCAAGGCTGTGTCCTTGAAAATGGCTCCCACTGTGGGAGTGGTGTGTAGAACATACATTTCAGGGACAAGGAGAGGATGAGGAGCCTCTGATTGACTGAATCTAGCTCTCAGGTCAATCAGTGGTCACATCCTCTTGATGGCCTCCTCTAATGTAAAATCACTCCTTTGTCAGTTTATTCTTTTTCTTTTAACTTCTCATTCATTGATTGAAAAAGATCTAGGATCCCCAATCACAAATATGTTCTGTATTTGGCCATTACATTGATCTTCCGTAGTTAACATGTACTTAGATCTATTTTCTGTTGACCGTAGTCTCCTCTTCAATATCCAATCTTTAATTATTTTAAGCCAAGATTTTGCTGTAGTTTTATATGTTTTTTTTTTTCATTAGCACTTGCAGAATTTCACTAGTAATGGGGAAGAACTTTAAAGCAATTTTTTATCAGAAAATATTTTAATCACTGGCCCTTTTCTGAAACCCTGTGAGGTTTTTACTGAGTATTTTTGTTTATCTCTTCCAGTAGAATAGACACATTGGTGCTGAGGCCACACATACAACAAATGGAAGGAAATTGGCATTAAAGGTTTTCTGAAAAAAATTAGAAATAATCTGATCCATATATCAGCATAGCATAATTCAGTGTTGATGGGGCTCAGGGCAGGCTACCCCAAGATATGCCACTTTGGTGTATTGATGATTTTGAATTAAAGTTACTTAAGAAACAGCCAGTGTAGGAGGAACACTCTAACTCTCCTCTGTCTGCCTAAAATTAGGAAGTAATTACTCCATGTGAAGGGTGTTCTCCCTGCACCTGGAGAGTAGAAGGCATTCTTACTACCACATATGAAGCCAGGGCCCTGAAGCTCTGTAAGGAAGCCTTGTTGCTTCATTAATTTGCTACACCACCCTCAAGCTGCTTTGTCTTCCAGATTCTTCACAAATTGTTTCTTAATCTAAAAGGTTTCAAAGCTGCCTGCTTTGGTCAGTTCTTTTGAGTTTTATATTTCTATGAGCACATACAAAAACAAAATTTGTTTTTTTCTTCGGTTAACCTGCCTTGTGTCAATTTAATTATTAAACTAGCCGAAGAACCTAAAAGGGAAGGAAGGAAAAGTTTTCTCCTCCTGCAGTGCTGAGTCATTTGTTCAGAGACAGCTTGGAAAGATGTTAGTAGACAGCAGTCACACTCTTGAGAGTAGGGAGGAGAATTGCTTCAAGATATTCCCGAAAGATATTTGCTCCAGGAGAAAACTGTGTCACAGAAACACTATAGCAGTGATTCTCAAATTTGAGTGTACATCTGAAACTATACCTGGGGGGCTTATTAAAACAAGGGCTACTGGGACCTACAGAATTTCTGGTTCAGTAGGTCAGGGTGGATCCCAAGAATGTGCATTTCTAGTAAGTCCCCAGGTGATGGTGATACTGCTGGGCCAGGGACAACACTTTGAGAAATACTGCCTTACAACAGTGTCTAGAAAGATAGGTTAGTATTAGGCAGGAACTAGAGAAAATTTTGCTTCCAACTTCTTTTAGTTGTACACAGGTTAATTTTCATAAAGCAGCACTTCATATTTCTAATTTGCTAAAAAATTTCACTATTTTCTGCTAAATAAAGTTATAATAATGAACTAGACATCAAAAATCATTAGCAGTGTCCCTAACCTTTGACCTATGTTCTTGACATACTAGTTCACTTGTTGGCCCTCAAAATAATTTCAAAGCCTTCATGCTTTACTCACCCAGAGTACCCATCACAGTACCTTGCAAATAATATTTATTAAAATAATTGCTGCATTCGAGATAGATTTCTTTGGGTTGCTATAAAGCAGTAATAAAGAAATACTCAAATACTTGGGCAGGTTTGTTCTATAGGCTTCTCTGTGAACAAAATTCTGATTATGAGGAATGACAGATGGATGTGACAGTACAAAGACCTGCTTCTCTGTCCTCAGTTCAGGATAACTCTGAAGGTTCCATTCAGCCCAGAGCTCTTGTGGAATCGGTGGAGGCCTTTGTTGAGACTGCATTGGAATTCAACTTCCCTTTTTTTACTCAGTTCTTCCTTTTCTTTCTCATAGGCGTTGACCTCAAGGGCTCTCCCTAGTAAACTTCCTGCACAGAAATTTCCCTGTCTCCAGAGTCTGTTTCCTGAAGAACCCAACTTAAGACAAAAAGCATGGGGACTGACAGCATTTATTAACTCTATTTTGCTGTTTCAGAGACAACATTTTAAAGTGGAAATTAAATGTGCTTTCTAATCAGAGAGATTGAACTTTATTAGGTATCATCTCAGAGAAGTTGCTTTACCTCTCTGAACATGTTTTCTCATCTTGGAAGTGATTTTACTAGGTTGAAGACCATCCCACTGCAGGCACTCAGTACAGGGAGGCCTATAAGTGGCTAAAGCTGAATCACTACAAGGCTAAATATCTAGAGCATATTGTCTGAACTCCTCCCACATGTGCTTTTTATTTTTGCGTTGTAATACTGTGTCTTGATTTGTAGTAAAGCTTCCTCTTAAAAGCCACATGAATTCCAAAATACTTAATATTCCAGGGATGAGATTTTTCCCTCAATTTTGGGAGCAGGAGCAATTTTTATAGCACGAGAGACTGAGATTTACAAATCTTCATCTCAGTGACAGTTGTGTCACATTAATGACTCCTTCTCAGTGGCTTCTAAGGCTGAGAACCTGGCTCTTCGTTCATTCACAGTATTGGTGTTGACCTACTCTTTGCTGTCCTTCCTTGACCCAGTTTCCTCTTTCCATGATCTGATTTCATTGTTATGGTATTGGCATTTTATTATAACAATCATTTTAGAAAGTGTTGGGCTAAGCATAAATTGATGTCCAGATTTTGATCTTGAATATTTCCTACACTAAATACCATCTTTATTTTGGTGAACTTGATCAGACTTTCCCTATAATCCTTGTCCATTATTCACCTTTGTGTTTAATTTATAGCCTTTTAATCTTGAACTCTATATTCAGCTATCATACCTGAGGTGAGTACCAACCCTAAATACCAGCTACTGAGTATTTAGTACTTATTATGTATCAAACATAATATTAAGTGCTTTACAACAGGGGTTTACAAAGAGCAGTCTCTAGGCCAGAAGCATCAGTATCCCTGGTAAACTTGTTAGAAACTCAAATTTCTGAGACTCCTCTAAGATCTAGTAACGCACACTCTAGGGGTGAGACTTAGCAATTTGTATTTTGACAAGCCCCCCAGGTGATTCTCCTGAATGCTCTAGTTTGAGAATCACTGCTTTGCCAATATTATTTTATTATGAAGGCCTAAAACTGGAAGGAAAATAGTCTTATCCCTGTTTTACAGTTGAGGAAACTAAGAATCCGAAATATTAGGTGAATTGTGCAAGGTCTCACACATTCTAGATGGCAGCATGGCAAACTGACCTCAAGTCTGAAAGACTTTGAGAGTCCATCCTCCCAAGTTCTGTTCCATGAAACTCCTCATTGCTTGATCTCATATAATTTCTACTTTGTTGATTACTAAACTTGGGTAAGCCATGCTGCATACTTTGTTTCTGTACGTTTGTCTTTGAATTTCACTAGGCAAACAACAAAAATGCTGGTTAACTTCATTATAATAAATGTATATATCTTACCCCTGAGGTAGCTTCCCATATGGTAGGATCACTTGGTGATCTTTCTTCCCATCTCTTGTGGGTTCACTGTGTTATCCCTGTCAAAACTTGTTCCAGATATCCTCTACTTTTTTCAGGCTCACAGTGCTATTTCTTCAGTAGAATTCCCATTGCTGTTTTCCTAGAGATCCAGGGACAAGATAATGTAAGCCTTTCTTATATCCTGCCATTCCACTTTAGAATCTCAGTACATCTTCTTGTTTCTATTCCTGTGTCGTTTCTTCTAAGGAACGGGTGACCCTTTTCTCTGTTAAGATTGATTACCTAACTCCTGGTTCACTAGTTCTGTTTTTTCTTTTCAGATATTGCTCAATCAATTCTCCCCTTCTCTCACCTGGAACTTCTTTCCCACATATTTGGCCCTTTAATTTCATCAAAAAAGTATGTTTGGACTTTCCGTTTTCTAAAGAGGAACAACCTTACTCAATCCTGCTATCAGCCCTCTCTACCTTCAATCTCTGTCTTTTGTCTTCAGTTGATTGTCATAGTTCTTTAAAGAATAATCTAAAATTCTTCTTTAATTCCTTTGCCACTCATAATAGTGATACTTTTTGGTGCAACAATACTCTTGAAAGTAATCAATTAACTTTTTGTTAAATCCTCCTCCAAAACAAACCCTTCTCCAAAATAAATCTACAACCTCCCTCAATGGCTTTAATGTTTCTCCTTTAATACCTCTGTCCCATTTGTTATCTGTTGTCCGTTCTATCTCTGTAACAAAACTTTTCCCTAACTTGGTTTTCACAACACTGAAATAACAGAGCCCACTTAGCCATCTCTTCCCATCTTTTTCGTTGTGATTTGGTGTTTCCTATTCTATAAAATTATTAATTCATTCAGTGAACATTTTTAGAGGCTACTATGTGTCAGGTTAGTGCAAAAGTGAGAAAACAGTACATTATCTCAGTCCTTAAAACTGCCTTATGCAGAGAGTACTGTTATCCATATTTCATGGATGCTGATTCTGAGTAACAGGAAGCGACATAGTTCTAAGCTTCTGTCCTAAACACTTTATGTTTCTTTCTCTATTCAACTTCACTAACTTTACAGTCTCCAAAAATTTAGCTCTCTCTATATGCCCAGAGCTCTAAAAAATGAAAGTGAACACAAGCTCTAACCCAGAATTTATTTCCTCAAAGCAAGGCTTCTATTCCTACTATGTAATCATCCATACCTGAACATCTCCCCCAAACCTCTGACTAAAAGTATCCAAAGAGAATTGATTATCTGATAGCCTTTCCCCAATAAACATAAAAATATAACCAACTGTAAGTTTCGTTTTTGACTTGTCAGTTCTTAATGGTACTATTTCTAGTACTGCAGGCACAAAACCTTAGAGATCTCTTGAATAAATCTCTCTCCTCCACACAATTGCTATGTAATACTGTTAATTATGTCTCCTTTTAAAGATCTTTATGTTTCATTTCCCACAACTGGTATCATTGTTTGTATCTTTATGATCTCTTACCTGTGGCTTCCACTGCCTCCTAAGTGTTTTCTACAACTCTATTTTCTGCTTATTAGTTCATTCCATTATCTTTTTTTAAATCAAATCTTCTTGCTGTATTTTTTATTATGGTGGTTCCTTGCTCAACCCTTCTAAAGTGAAGTACGAACTGCTAAGGGTAGCAGTCATAGCACCTGCTAACCTTTCAGGCTGTTGCTTCCACCTTCTTCCATGCAGTGTATGTTTGGATCAAGGGGTCCACTACTCCCCATACTTTGCTGCTCTTACACTTTCACCTTAAATGTTTACTTCTGCCTGATGGAATCATATCACATTTAAAGGTTTGTCTAGAATGACTTTTCTTCTCTGAAGTCTCTTCAGACCTTGCTGCCTTTTAAACTGCTAATGTGTTTGGTATTCTCTTGCGGTACCGCAGACTGCCTAATATGATGTTTATTGGTATATGTCAAATTGTTCTTTCAAAGCAGGAACTGTGTCATATTCTATTCACCCCAAGAAAGGCCTTCATCATGGCAAAGACTTACTAACACTTGCTGAACTGAAATGACAGGGTGAGTATTTAAATCCAGACAAAAACATGTGGAGAGAGAGGATCAAACCAAGCTAACATAGTCATGCTAAGTAGTTCTCTTTATTTCTTCTAGGCATTTACTCTTCTTGTTTGTTTGTTTGTTTGTTTTTTTATTAGCTTGAGAAGTGATTTAACTTCTTGATAGTACATACTTGACCAGTGCTGCATATCTGCTAAAGTCAACAACTGGCTCAGAGGATGAATAGACTACACTTGAGAGGGTGTTACTTAGGATTTTCTTTCTAAATGTGTTTGTGCAGTGGTCACTGCTGATTATTTTTGAGAGCTTATCTTAAGGACATATAGCAAATTACCATTATCTTTATACATTTTCTTCAACGTTAGTATTCCTAATAATTTTCTCAACAGCAATGACTAATGGCAATAATGACAGCATTGTATATGTGGCACACTTTATACTTTGCACTCCGCTCATCTTTATGTTATTTGGCCTTCCCAGCATGCTGAAACCCCATGAAAGACAGTGTCTCGGTAACTTGTTATTTCAGATCCTCTTACAAATAGTGGCTCAGCTGATATCAGAAAGCAAGTTTATACTGTTTGTGTTTTGCAACTCAAAATGTGGTCCTTGGATCTGCTGCCTCTGCCACACCATTAGACCTGGAGGGAATCTCAGGCCCTACTCCAGACCTATTTATTTGAAGAGAATCTGAACTTTTCACCAGAGTCCCTAGATGATTAGTGTGCACAGCAAAGTTTGAGAAACACCCCCCTACCTCCTAAGAAAGGACAACAGAGGGTGTGTTTTCATCCCCAGGGTACTATAGTTGGGGGGGGGGGGAGGTTAGGGGTAAGGGTAGAGAGAGAGAGAGAGAGAGGCAGGGAGGGAGAAACAGGAGGAGGAAGGACAGAAGCATTTGGTCAAGGAAGAAAAAAATCCCAGTAGGGCTTGGGTCCCTCAAGAGAGGTGAGAACTGGGGTTTTGTGGAGGAGGGACTTTCCAGTGTATTTTCAGTGTCTTCACCCTATCACTTTGTATCTGCACCCAGGTTGGAGGCTCACTGTTAAAAAAAAAAAAAAAAGGCGGAGTGGGGTAGGAGTGAGGGTGGGGGGTGGAGCTGTTTTCAGGTAGAACAACGCAACCGGGGAGGGAGGATAAAGGACCTAAGCCGAAAAGGAAAGCCCCTTTTCTGAGCCTCCTGGAGCTCATTTCCAATCCCTCTAGTTTCTGGGTGCATTTCTCTTCCTCACGTTTGCCCCTAAACACCCAGGATCCGCTCACCCCATTAAAGCTAGTTGCTCGCCTCTGGGCTGCTTCGTCTCTCCGCAGTCTCGGTCTTTCCCCGGCACCCCGGGCCGGGCCCTCCCTCCGCGCCCGCTCGCACCTCTCCACCGGCTGCACCTGCGGCTCGGGCTGGGGCTGGGCTGGGGCTGGGGCTGGGGCTCGGGCTCGGGCTCGGCTGGGCTCGGGCTGGGGCTCGGGCTGGGGCGCAGGCTCGGGCTCGGGCTGGGGCTCGGACGCGTGCGGAGCGCCGCGGGGCGAGGCGGAGGCAGAGGCAGAGGCGCGCCGGCAGCCACCCCCGCGCCAGCCCGCGCCTGGGGGCAGCCCGCGTGGCGCTCGCCTCAGGGACTGCTCCCCGCGGCCGCCGCCGCCCACGCCGCGCGGAGAGCAGCAGGGCCGGAGCTGCAGGCGGGCAGCTGCGCGCCCCCGGGGCCGGCCAGCCCGGGCGGCCGCTCCTCCCGATGCCGGGGCCGGGGCGCCGGGCGGCTGCGGGCAGGAGGATGAAGGGCTCGGCGGGAGGAAGGAGAGAGAAGCTGCTGGGGCCCACGAAAGCTCAGCCCAGCCACGGTAAGTTGAGCGCAAGAGAGGCGTCTGGGCTCGGGTGGCGGAGTTGGCTGGGCTGCTGGACGTGGGGCTGGGCTGGCGTCCCCGCGAGCGGCGAGGCGCACGCAAGGGGCATCTGCAAGGTCCACGCCGGGACGCCCCCGGCCCCGTGCGCCCTGCCCTGGGGCTGCCCCGGTGCCTCTCCTGCTCCGCGCCCAGCAGCGACGTGAGCTGGGTGCAGGGGCCGAAGTGTAGGGCGCAGAGCTCCAGGGTCTCCGGCCCCCCACCAGGCGCCCACGGGGGCCGGGGGGAGGGGGGGCGACCGGGTGAGCCCGGCTGAGGCTGGAGTCGCGGGCTGGGCCCCCAGGATGGGCCTGTCTCCTAGTGGGTGTGTTGGGGGCGCGCTCCCTCCTCGGGAAACCTGGCGAAGTTGTTGGGATAAGAAGGCACAGCGGGCCAGCTTCGTGATGGTCTTTTCTTCTTATTTTCTCCCTTCTTCTTTGCCTTTATCTTCCCACCTTTCCTTCTTGGTTTCTTTTGAAGATCTTCAGGATGCACAGGATTTGCAAGCAACGTGGGGAGCTGCTGTGGGATAGGATGGCTTCCTCCAGGGGAATAATTTTAACGCGTAGGTTGGAGTTGGGAGGTTAAGGGTAAATCCGTGCCCCTGGATCTGATTGCCCTCCTGGTCCAGGAGGCTGAGTTCGAAGAGACGGCACAGTTCGGGGTACCTTGTGACTTCCTGCGTTTGGGGAGAAGTTTTATTGCCTGTACACATTGGGGTCAGAGGAAACCTGCCGTGCCCACTACAGTGCCGCGCCTTGTGAAACGCTCTATTCCCCATCTGTCCCCCTTACAGTTCAGGCTTGTCTGCATCTCACGTATTGCTGGAGATGATGTTTATGTCGGCTTTAGCCTGAGCTGCAGCTAAAGTAGCAAGGGGTGTGATGTTCCTGGGTGTGTGAGCACCCCCAAATTCTGGAACCTTGAACTGACTTCAGAGACTATGTTCTGTAGTTACACTAAGGAAGGACCCTCGAGCTGGTGCTCTTGTAGGACATTCGTTTGGTGCTTTCTGGGGGATGTCATGGGGGGAATTTCTCTCTTTTCTCTTGAGGCTGTTTGCTAGTTGTCTGTTTAAAGTGATTTTCATGTCCAGTCAATTCTGGTTCACCATGTTCTCTGAAACCAACTAGAAAAGTTTCTCTCTCTCTCTTTCTCTCTCTCTGGGTTTTCATATCACCCTTACTTGCTGGTACCAGTAGTTTAGTCACTATCCTCTGGTCTGTAAGCATGAAAGGCAAATATGGGTCATTTCAAATTATGTAGATTGATGCAGCACAGCGTGTCTGGGGTTTGCTGCAATTTCTCCACATTTCCTTCCAGATGTTCCTCAGAAATTAACTTGCGCACCCTATCCAGGAAGCTAAAACATAGACTGGGGGAATGGGCCATGTATTATCTTAGATTTCAGTAAATGAAATGCTGGAAGCTCTCTGTTAGGAGAAAGGAACCTAAGCCAAAATATAGGGTGTCTGGACTATTTTTGCTCCGGGACAAAGTGGCTAAAGGACCTTTGAGGTTATTTGACAGCAACAAGAACAGTAGTAATAATGACATCTAACATTTTTTTTTTTCCCTAATCAGTGCACACCAAGCAGTGTATTAAGGGCTTTACAGCTCCTGTAAATACCTAACAACCCCAAAAAGGCAACATCTGTACATCTCCATTGTGTAGATAAGGAAAAAGAAACCTTAGAGATGTAAAATTTGGAAAAAATCGAGTTAATGTTGTAGAACTGAGGATTGCAGGACTCCAAAATTGGTTTCTTTAGCCCCTACACAATCTTGTTGAATCTTATTTGAAACGTGGGAGTATTATCTGAGTCCTAAACTCGATGAAAAAATTGGTATGGCAATGACCACATCATAGATTGATTCAGTTCACAGCTATTTAAAATGTTTAATATAACAGAGATGTTGAACTCAGACTTCAAATCAAATGAAAATTGTGCGGCATTTATGTAATTTGGTCTGCCAACTCTAGAGAGAGCTAAATGCTGAGGTCTTGGTGTTCCTCTTGACAGTGTTCCTTCTTTGAGTCCCTTTATTGTAAATCAATAGTGTAGTATAGCCTCTCTCTTAACAATGTGTGATTTATAGCATCCAGCATACCTGGTGCTGACATCACGTTTGTATGACTCTCTAGAGTTATCCTGAGGTCTATCTGGACACTCTTCTGTTTCAGCCAGTTTATAATTAATGCTCAGATCCTAACAAGATGTTGAATTTCTATTAGGAGATACTAGCAGCTTGTTTGAACATTTCCTTTCTATTTTCAACAGTATTTTCAAAACAATTACACCCCCTGCTGTGATTTGCTATTTACTAGGTGCATCAAAAGTTCAGTAATGAAAAATGTTTGTAATTCAAAAAAACATAGTGTCTCATCTACCATAACAACTTCAGCTAAAAGATTCACATCCAATTTAGGGCTTATTTTATCTGAAGTTTAATTAAGATGTTGCATTTCTTCCTGCAAAGTGTATCAGGTAGTTGGGTACACATCTTCCACTATTTTCTTGTAATCTCCAACTTTATAAATTCATTAGTGATGAGTTCTTCAGATAATTTATGTTAGTACTTATCTAAAGATTTTGAGGTTTTAAAACTAAGAGCAAGAACAACAAATAAGATGCATGTGTCATATTTCTTCACAAGCTGTAATTATGCTTATCTGGGGAATAGTGATGTATGTTAAGTCATAGATCTGATTTGCCTGCACATGAATGGAATTATCAGATGAAAGCATATAAATCCATTGGGATTCTAATGATATTCATACCCCAGATGTGAAAACTGCTTTGGAAAGTAGAGAATCTTTGAGAAGTTAAGCTATTTTACTATGTTTCATTGCACTTGCGTTGTATCTAATTGTTTTTTAATAAAACTACATTTCTCTAGTAAACTAGTGGTTACTCCTATGATTTCTTTTGTTTTAGGGTTAAATTGTATTTTCTAGTAGTAACTTAGCATTGCATCAAATATATATTTGCGTCTTTTCTCTTGATATATTTGAAGCCTAAAAAAATAGTATTTTGTCTACCGTAAACACTACATTTCTGAGTACATGTGGGTTTTAGGAGGAATATAAAAATAGTGTAGTAATAACTTGCCTAGAGGTTTTACTTTTTATTTTATTTTATTTTATTTTATTTTTTAAAGATTTTATTTATTTATTCATGATAGTCACACACACAGAGAGAGAGAGAGAGAGAGAGAGGCAGAGACACAGGCAGAGGGAGACGCAGGCTCCATGCAGGGAGCCTGACGTGGGATCCGATCCTAGGTCTCCAGGATCGCGCCCCAGGCCAAAGGCAGGCGCTAAACCGCTTCGCCACCCAGGGATCCTGAGGTTTTACTTTTTAGAAGTAGATACTGAGGTTGCTATAATCCTTAACATATTTAACCGTAGTAATGAAGTATTGAAGCTAATTATGAATATGAATTGTTGAATTGCAAAATACTTTATAAAGAATGTCTTATAAATGGGTTACCCTTATAATCACATGAACATCTGTTCTGTTTTCAAGTTTCATCTTTGCACAATAGGACTACTAGTTTATTTGATATTATTTGGTGATTTGAACAACCAGATCTCTGGAAAATGATTTAAACTCGATAAGCATTTGAGTCACATTGATATCACAAACTGAAGAAACTCATATTGGGGAACAATTTTAAATTTTGAATCTTTCAAGAGCTTAGAACACAAGGTAGGTAAGATTCCTTAGTTTTTTGACAAGTATTCTAAAGAGAGAGTCTGAGTAAAATATGGCTGTGGGTTGAACATCAAGCAAGCACTTCAGTAGCCTCTTAGGAAACCTTGATTTGGCTCAAATGGGGTTATGTGCCTGAAATTCATTAGTGTAATTAATCTTTTGAACAAGTGAATAACATATTTGAGATCATATAAAAAATTCCAGTATATTAAAAATGTATTATATATTCTAGGGCCTGCTTAAAAAATAGCAATAACTCCCCTTTCTGGATTGATCCAGCATTAACTAAAAATAAAGTTTGATGACAGAGAACTTTCAGGATATTGAGAGGTAGAGATGAATTAAATTCTTTATGAAGTTTTTGTCCCATTTTAAATGTGATTTTAATCCTATCCAGATATTCTGTACCACTTTTAGTGTTTTGCCCAGATTAAAGATGGGATTCAAGAGTATCTTATTCCTTAACTTACTGATGAACTTGGTAGAGAATGCTAGAACAGCGTTCTAGAATGCAATAGGGAGCTCTAGACCATTTAATGATTTTATTACTTTGTCTATAGTGTCATCCAACCATGATTCTTTTTTTGCATTATTTGAAACTCAAAGGGGCAATTCTCCTGATCTGGAATTACATGTACCAAAGCAGGCAAAATATGCAGCATTCCTAAACTGGTCTTTTAAGTAAGAGGTTTGCAGTAAAGGAGAGTTCTTACCTTGCATGCATGTAGTTATGTAGCCCATCTTTCAGCAAACAGGACTAATCTTGGTATATCTTGATAAACCCTTAGACCTATATATCTCCATGAGAAGAACAAATACTAATACAGTGCAGTGTTAGGGAGGTCCATTTTAGGATTTAACTAAGGGTTTCTTATAATACTGGGGTCAGATGTTCTCTGTTTAGTTTTTTTTTTTTATAATCTTGTAATGTGTCCTTTTTTTTGTATCTAAAGAGTTAATCACTGTTGTTTTTATAATTATTTAAAAATTCTTAGAGATTTCTTTCTCCTTTAACAACCTTTCATTCTACCCTCAACTGAACGGAAATAAAAAAATAATGTAGTATTTACAGAGGAATACACTTGAAACTCCAGAAGGCATCCTGAAAAATCTAGATTTTAAAACTTTTTTGTGGAGAACAACTTTTATGAGTTGGTCTCTGAGTACCAAATCTATCCAGATCACCTAGAATTTAAAGAATAAAGGTTTCAGGTACTAGATTGAGTTCTCAGGTAGTTAGAAATTTAACATTCATAGTACAATTTGACATTAAAGTTATTGAGACAAAATAGTCATTTAACATGATGTAGCATTTAAGAATGTGAACTCAAGAACTAGAATGCCTATGTTCGAATCCTTGCTCTGTTACTTATAAACTATGAGAGTTTAGTCAACTTACTGTATGTTTCTTTGCCTTGTCTATAAAATGGTGATGCTATGTGACCTATCTTGTAGGTTTATTGGACACTTAAGACGTGCTTCAAATAGTGTCTAGTACAAAGTGAATATGCCATAGATATTAGTTATTTTTAATCACTGTCATGTATTAGTTTTCTGCCAGATTGCCACAAACTTGGTGGCTTAAAACAACAGAAATGTATTCTCTCATAATTCTGGAGGTCAGAAATCTGGCACCAGTATCACGAGGCTGAAATCGAGGTATCAGCAAGGCTGTGCATAGTCAGGAGGCTCTAGGGGAGAATCTGTACCCTGCCTCTTGCAGCTTCTGGTGGCTATTGGCATTCCTTGGTTTGTGGTCACACCACTCTGATCTCTGCATTTGTCTGTCCATTACCTTCTCCTCTGTGAATCTAATTTTCCTCTGCTTTTCTCTCATAAGGACATTTTTTTTATAAATTTATTTTTTATTGGTGTTCGATTTGCCAACATATAGAATAACACCCAGTGCTCATCCCATCAAGTGCCCCTCTCAGTGCCCGTCACCAAGTCACCCCATCCCCCCCTGCCCACCTCCCCTTCCACCACCCCTAGTTCGTTTCCCAGAGTTAGGAGTCTCTCATGTTCTGTCTCCCTTTCTGATATTTCTCACTCATTTTTTCTCCTTTCCCCTTTATTCCCTTTCACTATTTTTTATATTCCCCAAATGAATGAGACCATATAATGTTTGTCCTTCTCCGACTGACTTAGTTCACTCAGCATAATACCCTCCAGTTCCATCCACTTTGAAGCAAATGGTGGGTATTTGTCGTTTCTAATGGCTGAGGAATATTCCATTGTATACATAAACCACATCTTCTTTATCCATTCATCTTTCGATGGACACCGAGGCTCCTTCCACAGTTTGGCTATTGTGGACATTGCTGCTATAAACATCGGGGTGCAGGTGTCCCGGCATTTTATTACATCTGTATCTTTGGGGTAAATCCCCAGCAGTGCAATTGCTGGGTTGTAGGGCAGGTCTATTTTTTCCTCTTTGAGGAACCTCCACACAGTTTTCCAGAGTGGCTGCACCAGTTCACATTCCCACCAACAGTGCAGGAGGGTTCCCCTTTCTCCGCATCCTCTCCAACATTTGTTGTTTCCTGCCTTGTTAATTTTCCCCATTTTCACTGGTGTGAGGTGGTATCTCATTGTGGTTTTGATTTGTATTTCCCTGATGGCAAGTGATGTGGAGCATTTTCTCATGTGTTTGTTGGCCATGCCTATGTCTTTCCTTTTCACGTCTTTTGCCCATTTCATGATTGGATTATTTGTTTCTTTGCTGTTGAGTTTAATAAGTTCTTTATAGATCTTGGATACTAGCCCTTTATCTTATATGTCATTTACAAATATCTTCTCCCATTCTGTAGGTTGTCTTTTAGTTTTGTTGACTGTATCCTTTGCTGTGCAAAAGCTTCTTATCTTGATGAAGTCCCAATAGTTCATTTTTGCTTTTGTTTCTTTTGCCTTCATGGATGTATCTTGCAAGAAGTTACTGTGGCCAAGTTCAAAAAGGGTGTTGCCTGTGTTCTCCTCTAGGATTTTGATGGAATCTTGTCTCACATTTAGGTCTTTCATCCATTTTGAGTTTATCTTTGTGTATGGTGCAAGAGAGTGGTCTAGCTTCATCCTGTGGATGTCCAATTTTCCCAGCACCATTTATTGAAGAGACTGTCTTTTTTCCAGTGGATAGTCTTTCCTCCTTTGTCAAATATTAGTTGACCATAAAGTTGAGGGTCCACTTCTGGATTCTCTATTCTGTTCCATTGATCTATGTGTCTGTTTTTGTGCCAGTATCATACTGTCTTGATGACCACAGCTTTGTAGTACAACCTGAAATCTGGCATTGTGATGCCCCCAGCTATGGTTTTCTTTTTTAATATTCCCCTGGCTATTCGGGGGTCTTTTCTGATTCCACACAAATCTTAAGATAATTTGTTCCAACTCTCTGAAGAAAGTCCATGGTATTTTGATAGGGATTGCATTAAATGTGTAAATTGCCCTGGGTAGCATTGACATTTTCACAGTATTAATTCTTCCAATCCATGAGCATGGAATATTTTGCACTCTCTCAGGCCTGTCTCCAGAGCTTCTTTAAACGTTTGATAGAATTCCCCAGGGAAGCCATCTGGCCCTGGACTTTTGTATCTTGGGAGGTTTTTGATGACTGCTTCAATTTCCTCCCTGGTTATTGGCCTGTTCAGGTTTTCTATTTCTTCATGTTCCAGTTTTGGTAGTTTGTGGCTTTCCAGGAATGCGTCCATTTCTTCTAGATTGCCTAATTTATTGGCGTATAGCTGTTCATAATATGTTTTTAAAATCGTTTGTATTTCCTTGGTGTTAGTAGTGATCTCTCCTTTCTCATTAATGATTTTATTAATTTGAGTCTTCTCTCTCTTCTTTTTAATAAGGCTGGCTAATGGTTTATCTATCTTATTAATTCTTTCAAAGAACCAACTCCTGGTTCTGTTGATCTGTTCCACAGTTCTTCTGGGCTCTATTTCACTGAGTTCTGCTTGAATCTTTATTAACTCTGTTCTTCTGCTGGGTGTAGGATCTATTTGCTGTTTTTTCTCTAGCTAGGTGTAAGGTTAGCTTTTGTATTTGAGTTCTTTGCAGTTTTTGGATGGCTGCTTGTATTGCGATGTATTTCCCCCTCAGGACTGCTTTTGCTGTATCCCAAAGATTTTGAATGGTTGTATCTTCATTCTCGTTAGTTTCCATGAATCTTTTAAATTCTTCCTTAATTTCCCGGTTGACCCTTTCATCTTTTAGCAGGATGGTCCTTAACCTCCACGTGTTTGAAATCCTTCCAAACTTCTTCTTGTGATTTAGTTCTAATTTCAAAGCATAATGGTCTGAGAATATGCAGGGGACGATCCCAATCTTTTGGTATCGGTTAAGACCTGATTTGTGACCCAGTATGTGGTCTATTCTGGAGAAAGTTCCATGTGCACTTGAGAAGAATGTGTATTCAGTTGCGTTTGGATGTAAAGTTCTGTAGATATCTGTGAAATCCATCTGGTCCAGTGTATCATTTAAAGCTCTTGTTTCTTTGGGGATGTGCTTAGGGACCTATCTATTGTAGAAAGCGCTACATTGAAGTCACCAAGTATAAGTGTATTATTATCTAAGTATGTCTTCACTTTGGTTATTAATTGATATATTTGGCAGCTCCCACATTCGGGACATATATATATATTGATGATTGTTAAGTCCTCTTGTTGGATAGATCCTTTAAGTATGATATAGTGTCCCTCTTCATCTCACTAGTCTTTGGTGTAAACTTTATTTTATCTGATATAAGAATGGCTACCCCTGCTTTCTTTTGAGGACCATTTGAATGGTACATGGTTCTCCAACCTTTTATTTTCAGGCTGTAGGTGTCCTTATGTCTAAAATGAGTCTCTTGTAGACAACAAATAGATGGGTCCTGCTTTTTTATCCAGTCTGAAACCCTGTGCCTTTTGATGGGGTCATTAAGCCCGTTCACATTCAGAGTTACTATTGAAGGATATGAGTTTAGTGTCATCATGATACCTATTCACTCCCTGTTTTTGTGGGTTGTTCCATTGGACTTCCTCTTAAAGAGGAATTTTAAGAGTCCCCCTTAATATTTCTTGCAGAGCTGGTTTGGAGGTCACATATTCTTTCAGTTCCTGCCTGTCTTGGAAGCTCTTTATCTCTCCTTCCATTCTGAATGAGAGCCTTGCTGGATAAAGTATTCTTGGCTGCATGTTCTTCTCATTTAGGACCCTGAATATATCCTGCCAGCCCTTTCTGGCCTGCCAGGTCTCTGTGGAGAGGTCTGCTGTTACCCTAATACTCCTCCCCATAAAAGTTAGAGATTTCTTGTCTCTTGCTGCTTTAAGGATCTTCTCTTTATCTTTGGAATTTGCAAGCTTCACTATTAAATGTCGAGCTGTTGAGCGGTTTTTATTGATTTTAGGGGGGGATCTCTCTATTTCCTGGATCTGAATGCCTGTTTCCCTCCCAAGATTGGGAAAGTTTTCAGCTATGATTTGTTCAAATACATATTCTGGACCTCTGTCCCTTTTGGCGCCCTCAGGAACCCCAATTAAATGTAGATTTTTCTTTCTGAAGCTGTCATTAATTCCCTTAATCTATCCTCATGATCTTTTAATTGTCTCTTTTTTCCTCAGTTTCCCTCTTTGCCGTCAACTTGTCTTCTATGTCACTCCTTCATTCTTCTACCTTGTTAACCCTCATCGTTAGGACCTCTAGTTTGGATTGCATCTCATTTAATTGATTTTTAATCTCTGCCTGATTAGCTCTAAATTCTGCAGTCATGAAGTCTCTTGAGTCCTTTTATGCTTTTTTCTATAGCCACCCGTAGCTGTATAATAGTGCTTCTGAATTGGCTTTCTGACATTGAATTGTAATCCAAATTTTGTACTGTGGGAGAGAGGACTGTTTCTGATTCTTTCTTTTGAGGTGAGTTTTTCCTTCTAGTCATTTTGCTCAGTGCAGAGTGGCCGAAAACAAGTTGTATTGGGAAAAGGAGAAAAAGAGAGAAGAGAAAGAAGAAAAGAAAATGAAAAAGAAAAAGAAGGAAAAAAAAGAAGAAGAGAAAAAAAAAAAGCTGGGGGGAAGCAAATAGAAATCAAAAAACAAAAAACAAGGGGGAGTATCTTCTGATTCTGTATACTATAAATCCCTCGACTTCCCCTGGAACTTTCCAGTGCTGTTTGGTCAATAATTTGTTTTCCCCTGTCCCTCTAGCTGGTCTTCTGGGATAGGGGCCTGCTGTGCTGATTCTCAGGTGTGTGCACTTGGGGGAGCTGCTCAGTCCCCTGCCTGGTGCAGGGGTCAGTGAAGGTTGTTTAACCTGTTTATCCGTTGAGGCCACTGTGAGGCTCAGTGGGGGTTGTTTATCCTGTGAGGCTACTGTGAAGCTCAGTGGGGGTTGTTTACCCTGTGAGGCCCCAGGAGGAACAACGCCGGTGGCGGCGGCCAGCTCTCCAGCCCTAGAGTCAGCTCCCGCAGTAACTACAGAGCTCTCAGTCTGCAGGGGCCTGGATGCTCCGGGGGCGGGGCCGCTGATCTGCTCAGCTTGGGGCCGCCAGGGGGCAGGAATGTCCTTGCTGACCTGTGCAGTCCTGGCTTCTGCCTGTCCTTGGGGGAGTGCCGGATCTTGGGCTGTGTCCTCGGAGCCCTGTGCTCCGGGGCCTGCGCTGTTGGAATCATGCTCCTGGCCAGGCAGCTCCCTCCCGCGGAGCCTCCACCGGAGCCGGTCTGAGCTGCTCCTGGGACCGTGCAGCCCCCTCCACGCGGAGCCTCTGTCTCAGCCACTGCCAAGCTGCTCCTGGGTCCAGCCGTGCTAGCACTGCAGCCCTTTAGGGAGCTCGGCCGTGAGGTGTGGCGAGCTCCCTCCGGGGCGCATGTGCTCTGTTAGTGTCCCTGGGAGTCTGAGGGCATCCCCGCCCCTCCTGGGGTCCTGCTCTAAATCCTTGCCAGCGTCTTAAGGACATTCATGACTGCAGTTAGGGCCTGTCCTGATAATCCAGAATAATTTCTTACTTTAAGATCCTTAGTGTAATCATATCTACATTCTTTTTCCAAATAAGATGACATTACGGGTTCTAGGGGTTGGGATCTGAGGGGCTGGAGTGGGGATGGCGGGGTTGGGTGCACATTATTTTGCCTACTATAATCATCATCCTCATATTCTTATACTGTGGTAGTTGTATGAAAAGATGGCAGAACCAACATAAATAAGTTATGAAAAATATAGAAAGGATCAGAAATTTCATGTTTTTAAAGCAAATTGTCTTATGTTCAAATTTTGACCAGATATTTGGATCAAAGACTTCAGAGCAATTAATTATTTTCTGTTCACTTTAACATAATGCAGTCAGTAAATATTTGATGAGTGGTTACTATGTGCTTGTAGAGTACTGGTGCTTAGGATGTCTGTGTTGATGGCAAAAGCAAGGCCCTGGACTCCTGGAGCATTTAGTGTATTTAAAAGATAGCTAGACAGCTACTATCTTTTAACTAGTACTTTTGGCCCTTTGTGTTTAACCTCAAATTTTAGGAGCAAAGAATTACTATTAAAATCACTTTAGAGATAAAGGACTAAGCTAAGAAACATATATGCACATAGCTAGATGGGACAACTTTTGAACTATTCCTTCTGGTTGTACTTTATAAGCAACAAAATAAAAATCAGGAACAAATTTAACAAAATAAATAATACATTTTTAGCAATATAAACAGAATTTTGTCAACCACATAGTTAACTAGAAATATCAACTAATAAGATATTATGGTTAATTTGACTTGGGTTTAGCTGACAAGAGGTTTTCCTTTGGAATTAATATATTTTACATTTTAAAAAAAGAGTATTAGTTGATTTTCTGGCCTTAGTGAATTGACACTATTTTAATTCTTTAGCTTTTTAAAGAAAATTAATTGTAATAAAATACATAAAACATGAAAGTTACCATCTTAACCACTTTTAAGTGTACACTTCAGTGGCATTAAGAACACTCATATAGTTGTGTGACTATCACCACCACACATATCCAAAACTCTTTTCTTCTTACAAAACTAAAACTATCCACTTTAAACAATAGCTCCACATTCTCCTTCCTCCCATTCCCTGGCAACCATCATTCTACTTTCTGCCTGTAAGATTTTGACCACTGTAAGTACCGCCTATAAGTCGAATCATATTGTATTTGTCTTTGTGTGACTGGCTTATTTCACTTAGCATAATGTCCTCAAAGTTCATTCATGTAGTAGCATGTATTAGAATATGTCTTTCCTATTATGTATATATATATATATATATACACACACACTCACACACCTTTTATATATATAAAATTCCCATTTTCTTATTATATATGTATTATATATCAGTGGGCACTTGAGTTGTTTCCATATTTTACCTGCTATGAATATGGATCTACAAACATCTCTTCCAGGCTGCTTTCTATACATTAGGAATATACTCAGAAGTGGAATTCCTGGATCATATAGTAATTCTATTTTTAACTTTTTGAGGAACTGCCATGTTTTCCTTAGTGACTGTGCCATTTTTCATTCCTAGTGCATAAGGCTTTCAGTTTCTCTGATTCTTGCCAAAACTCATTTTTCTTCTTTCTTACTCTTTCTTTCTTTCTTTCTTTTCTTTCTTTTCTTTTCTTTTCTTTTCTTTTCTTTTCTTTTCTTTTCTTTCTTTCTTTCTTTCTTTCTTCTTCTTTCTTTCTTTCTTTCTTTTCTTTCTTCTTTCTTTCTTTTCTTTCTTTCTTTCTTTCTTTCTTCTTCTTTCTTTCTTTCTTTCTTTCTTTCTTTCTTTCTTTCTTTCTTTCCTTTCCTTTCCTTTCCTTTCCTTTCCTTTCCTTTCCTTTCCTTTCTTTCCTTTCTTTCCTTTCTTTCCTTTCTTTCCTTTCTTTCCTTTCGTTTAAGTGGTAGCCATTTTAGTGGGTATGAGGTACTTTCTTTTGGTTGAAATGGTATATTTTGACTTGCATTTCCCTAATAATTAGTGTTTTGAAATCTTTTTGTGTGGTTTGTATATTGACCATTTGTATATCTTCTTTGAAAAAATGTGTATTTAAGTCCTTTGCCCATTTTTGAGTTAGGTTGCTTGTTTTGTTGTTGAGTTTTAAAAGTTCTCTATGTAGGGGTGCCTGGGTTATGCACTAGGTTAACTATCCAATTCTTGATTTTGGCTCAGATTGTGATCTCAGGGTCTTGAGAGTAAGCCCTGCATCGGGCGCTGTGCTCAGTGTAGAGTCTGAGAGTCTCTCTCCCTGTGCCTGTCCTTCTGTTCTCTCACTCCCAAATAAATAAATCATTGCTTAAAAAAATGTTCTCTTTATATTCTGGTTAATCTCTTGTTTGGTATATGATTTTCAAGTTTTTCTCATTCTATGGGTTTTTTTTTTTATTCTATTCATAGTGTTTTTTGATGTGCAAATTAAAAAAATTTTCAAAGTCCAATTTGTTCTTTTTGTTCTTGTTGTTTCCTGGACCTCTGGTGTCCTATTTAAGAAAACAATGTCTCTTATTTACCTTTCTGGTATTTAGTTTGAGGTGTTTTAAAAACAATGTAAAATATTGCTAAATTAAGTTTACAAAATAAGGAACTAGAATGAGAAAGAATAAACTATAGTTGCAGGCTAAAATGAGATTAATCTTACAAATGTGATACTGACCAACAAAGTCCAGAGAGTCCAAAAAGCCTTATTCCATTCACACAGAGTTCAAAACCAAGAAAAGCTAACTTATGAATACATCACAGTTGTCAGGGAGGAAGGGGGAAAGGTGCTGAAAATGTTTCCTGATGTGAGTGTTGATTACATGGACTTATTCACTTGTAAAAATTTATCAAGCTGTACATATGATGTATGTACTTCTCTGTATTTGAATTACACTTAAGAAAGTTAAAAATCAATTTGTCGTTCAGAAGCGCATGACAAAGAGAAATTTCCTTAGGAGTAGAAGAGGTAAGTAAAGAAATGCTCCAACCTGTTCTAAGGGTTTATCATTTGGAGGACTTGGTTCATAAATTTGGCCCTAAGTTTTTAAGCAGTAATCAGATCCATATACCCAGATACCATCAGAATTGTGTTCAAGAGAAAACACCATTTCTGGGACCAAGACTGGAGGGAATTTTTCCCGTGAATCTTTATGAAAAGGGAACTGAATCGTGTAGTGAACAATGTCTGTGTTGTTAATGTGGCAGAGACTTTCACAGGTGTCTTTCCTACAAAGTGCAGAACAGTTTAGTTACTGGGTGCTTTCTGATTTGGCTTAACTTTAAACATTTCAGTTTCTAGAGGACTGGGAAAGCTATGTATCCTTTAGACAATACTTTATAAATTTTGCTCCCTTTAATGACTCTTAGCCATAGTTCCATGGTAGTGAGCTTGAGCCCACTTACACGGACAGATTCCTGGTGCTAATACTCTTTTTGATGAGTTAAAAAATGGCGTCACCTTGACTCTTTGAGAAAGAGAACTTGAGAAAAATGGATACCTTCCAGGAATGAGAAGGTATGAGCAGTGGGCAAATTCGTATTTGCCTAAAGAATTAATAAGTAGGATACAGTGAACTAATTTGGATTTCTCTTGATAATTCTTCACAGTTCTTCACAGGACTTCCCAAGCATCAATAATCCAGGTAATGATAGCTGAAATCCCATAGAGAATAATTCCATTATAATGGGGACCATGTTGTATTAATCTTTCTACCTCTTCCAATGCTTGACAGTGCCGTGAACAAAGTAGGTATCCTAAAACATTGTTGAATGAGTAAATAATTGAATTTCACTCAGTGGTAGACACAGAATTTGTATAAAATTAAGCTAAATAATGATCAGATTCTAAAAACATGCTGAAAATGGCCTCAAAAACAGCAAAATAATATATCAAATTTTGATATATTGTGTCATTTGCTCTCTCCAGAGTAGATACAGCTTAGTTACTGGTTAATTAATGGCTTTAGCACCTCATAAAGAAATTTTTTAGCACCTCATAAAGAAGAGTTTGACTTTAGGAAATTGCTTTCAAATTACATTTTTCTCTTCCTATGGATTTTGCTGAGCACTTTGTATTTGTAAAAATTCCTTATTAATTAGTGGCATAACTCTTAATTATTTATTAATCATAAATTATGTTTGATACCAATGCATACTTCTTTGACTAAATAAAAGACCAGAACAAGTAAACCTGAAGAGATAACAAAACTTAAAAAATATTTTCTCTTCTTAGTTCACAAATTAGAACATGATTTCTTAAAAATTCAAAACTTGAAGAAGAACCATTCAGAATTCTAAGGAAGTTCAAAGAAAGAATTTCTTTCTTAAGAGATTGCCTTTAACAAAGTAAAAATTTCCCTAATTAGAATGTTTTAGCATGCATGAGAAAGTTTGAGAAAAAATAAATACTATTCAGGGTATAAAATGTTGCCATTACAATGGTGAGTTTACATTTTTATGTCCATTTAGAGCAAGACTTCTTTTTCTATTAAAGCACATACTAAAATCTTACATTGAAATAGTGTTTCACAGAATACAGAAATGAAATCTGTATTTTCTCATTTGTTTCTTCCCACAAATTGGGGAGGGGGTGGGTAGGTGTTACCATTAGCTACATTTACATTTTTTTAAGATAGGGAAACAAAAGGTCAAGTGATTTTGCAAGACCAAATAAGTTGGAGGTAGCAAAGTTGGATCATGAACTCACCATGTCTGACTCAAAGCCTGATGTTTTCTGTGCTATGCTGAATAGTTTCCTTTTCTTTTCACATACAAAGGGAGATAGCTTCTGTTAAGTCTATCATATATTCTAATGAATTACTGGGGACAATGATAGTATATGACTGGAATGGAGATGAGAACAATCAATAAATGACAGTATTAAGGGAGTACTAATGAAACTTTAATTTGAAAATTGCTCTGAAATGTATTCCAAGATAGGTTTTATAACCATACTCAGATTTGATGTGAAGATAAACTAATTTTATGCAAATGCTAAAGTGACTTTAACAGTTATGTTATATACCTTGATGTGGTCCTTAAGGAAATTGTCAGGACCATTAATAAGTTTCTAAATTGATTAAGCTAATTTGGTACTCCAAAAGGCATCTTCCTATAAATTAATGCTGCCTATTACATTCTGATTACAGCAAATTGCTTGCTTTCCATGCCCGAGTTCGAAAGTTTCCAGTCTCTGCATTTCTGTGCTTTCCCAGTCGCTGGCTTTCCATTTTGTCTTGCCACATCAGAACAATGAATCATCTTACCCATTAGCTGAGTTTGGAAATTCTGTGTTATTCAATGAATTTGTTTTTACTCCATCCCTTTGATAATTTGAAACCTGGCAACTTAACTACTTTCCCAAATGTGTGTGTGATGTAATGTCAACGAGTTTTGTTTTGAACAGCAAAAGACTGCAGTCGTTTTTTTTATCCTTATAAATCAAGTGCAATATTTTAATAACTGACATTGTGTGTTTCATAATAATAAAAGGTTTAAGGTAATAATAGCTAGTGATCTCTAGAGGCAAGCATAATCAAATAATATTAGAAGGCTTTCAATTTTTATAACCTGATGGAAACAGAAATGTGCCAACTGAGTGATCACTCTGATTATCAGAGTCTCATAGGAATACACAGTTATTCATTTCTATTTCATGAATTCGTACTCAAGGAGAGTCAAAACATTAAAGTCAGAGTGTTATTTCTTTGTTTCTAACACTTAAAGCATGAGGTGAACAGAGGGACACACAGTGAGACAACATATGTCAACACAATGTGCTTCTCATGCCCCCTACAGTGAACCGGGCATACAAGGACGTTGGTGTTTGTTCATTTTGAAAGAATTTTTAAGACTGCATGTGATTGCATTGTTGTTAAAATAAACATCATTGGATCTTGGAAGTTGGCTCTTACTGAAGCGTGAGTAGAGTCTAGCAAAAATGATGGTAATAAATTTTTGAAATTTGGTTGTCATAATGTGTATAGAGAATACAGTGAAGTATGTCATTTAGGATACTGCCAACCACTGCACAATACTTATTGTGTTTGGAACTAGAATCATGGTGCTAATTCCATGAATATGGCTGTATGTGTATGGGATTATAATATGTGTCCACAGACTAAAGTAGTTTGGAAGTCATTGAAAGGTTAATTTGAGGATGGCTTGGCATACTTTTATGGAAAGTTGTAAGAGTGGTTTGCTTTAAAAGAATAAAATTACCAGGCATATGTTTCAAAGAAAGAAATCATCCTCTTCCAATAGTCTAGTAAAGGTTTATTTAGCTCTTACTTTATTAGTTCCTGAAATTTTTCAGAAAATGAAACAAGTTGTAAGAGTTTAACTGTGAATATTATCCAAGATAACATTGGAAATGTCCCCAGAGAGGATATTTGTTAAAGCTAGTCAGGTGGCTGTGATTTTAATAATCATGATAATCCCAACCTCACATGTCATGCTGTTTGTAGCTCTTCTTTTGCTTTATGTTCAGGTAAGAAAGTGATCCCACAAACAAGTTTGAGAACTTAACTCTATGTCAAAAATACCTCTTCATTGATCATTATGCTGCCTTTACTACATATGTCTCATTCTCTTTGACAACCCACATAAAAAATCATATAGCCAAGGAATAGAAATATTATACATTCATTTGTTTATACATGATTCATAACTAGTTTTCATGTCAGTGAGAAATTTACTGTCTCTATAGGGCATCATTTCTTGTCCTTTCTACTGGTTTTCCCATTGTCATCTCAAGCTGAGTTCATCAGTTTGCCCTTAAATTCAGCTTCACTTCTTCTTGACTTGACTTTTTCTTTCAACAGTGTTCTTTCAAGCAACACTGTTTTCTCAGAGTTTAACTATTTATGTACAGTAAATAGCAGATACCAATCTTGACTAACAATGACAGCGATTGCCTTATCATCTTATATAAATAATCATGAGAACCTAAAAAAGATCTTATAGTTAGTATCATTATATTTCTTTTTCAGATCTCACTATTAACTATGACTATTAAATTTAATGAATGTGCCCAAAGTAGCAGAGCATCTGCAAATACTCAAGTTTTTGGTTTATTTTTGAACAAAATGCAAAAACTGTCTATTTTTCCTTCTTGTAAAATGCTAATACCAGCTCATTTTTAAGGAGGTATTGGATTCTGCAAGACAGAAAAATCTCTTGAAACTTGCATAATAATATTTCTATATATATTTTAAGTTACTTGAATCAATTCCAGGCTTCTCCTAGCATTACCTAATGATGGCAAATTTAAAATGGCCACACTAAGAGAAACGTTCCACAATTACATTTTTATTTTATTCCCAGTAATTGGGTCAAAATGGACAAACATATTTTCCTTTCCTTTCCTTTCCTTTTTCTTATTTCTTTCCTTTCTCTCTCTCTTTCTTTCTGTTTTTGTACAAGAACTCAAAACATCGCACTTGTTGCTAGATATCAGAAAGGGGTCATCTGCTTCCATTTCCTGGTTCTAAGCCTGGATTATGTAACCAGATGGTTTGTAGAATTATGATGTTGGGTCATTAAATCATATAGATGGTCTTATAACTTTGGAGATGAGTATTTGCTTTTGCCATTTAAAATTTCAGTTCCAAGTGGACATCCATTCTCAATGCCACTCATTCTTCTAATGGTCAGTAGCTGCCTTCTTATAAAGACCGTTCTGAATTTTGTCCTGCACTTAAGATTCTTGATCCAGTGCCTACTATTAAATTCAGAGTCTTATCTGGTTTCTGCTTCTCGGATGAAATAGAGATCATTAGACAGGCATGCCTTCAAATTTTCTTCTTTCATTACTAGTCACAGCTTTATTTATAGCCATTTTGATTCACATCTTTATCTCAAAAGGATTGCTGTCCCAATGCCCACTTATTTTATGATCCCACTTCCTCCTAGTACCTCTTAAACATTTTTTCAATTACTCATCCTATCTCTTAAAACTTCATTCTGTCTTTCCATCTACTCTCCCTCCAGATCTGCTGTACTCTCCTTTCTATATAGAATAACTTCCTTCAAGCTGCTGCCCTAAATCTCTCCTTGGAATCATTGTCAAACTTCTGGAAAGGGCAGTCTCCATGCTTTTCTTTCATTTCTTCACCTCAATTTGTCATACTTCTGAGACACTTTTCAAGGGTTACACATGAACTTTATGTCAAATCCAAAGGTCTCTTTTCAATATTACTTAGTCCGGAACATGCTGAAATATTTGACTCCACTGACTGTCCTTGTTATTCATTCCACAAATACTAAGTACCCACTAGAACATAAGACACAAAACCTGGAAATATGGATAAGATTCAACATTTTATTTCCAGAAACTTAACTGGGATAGGAGGAAATAATTAAAAATGGAGCATATAGTGCTTGTAGTGATTAGATCTGTTTACCAATCAGTCACTTTGAAGGATTGTAATACTCCACTGCCCTGAGGTCAGGTTATAACATGTCATTTGCTTTGGCCAAGAAAATGTGATTTAAGGTCATTTGTCACTTTTTGGCAGATGTCTTTAAACACTGGTGTGTGTTATGTTAGGTTCCTATCCTCCGTCACAGAGACTGACAGTGTTTCAGATGGTGGGGGCTTTGATAGCTCATGACCCTGAGTGAGGATAATTTGCAGTGAAGGCCCTGCTGACCTGAGATGAACATGTTGTTGAGCAAAAAGTAAGTCTTTGTTTCCTTAAGTCTCTAAGATTTTAGGACTTTGTTAATGCAGTGTAACTTAGCATATCCTGACTGATGCACTGCTACATGAAACGTAAAGTACTATGGAAATAGAACACTCCTCTTGCAGGCTTCTCCTAGACTTCAAGCAGTGTGTCCCAATGTCACCTTAAACTCGGCATGTTAAAAATAAGATTTCTTTAAAAAATGACAGTAATTGCTAAGCAGTTAGTAATGGAATTTAATTGTCTTGCCTCTAACTGAAAAGAGGTGGAGGGTCTTTGAGAAAATCAATTCACAACCAACTATATGCATTTTTTAATGTTCTTGTTATTGCCTTTCAGGGCTACTCTGAAGTTTATATTTCCTCTCTACAAACTTCTTGAAACTTGTAAACATTTCAAGTTCACTTAGAGATTTGGGGATAATGATATGCTTTGGTCTATTTTTCTTCCTATCTGAAAGCTTCATTGTGTTAAGGCTGGAAAAAGTACTGTGTAATTATGTGTGTGAACTTCTTGATAATCTCAATGATGGAATTTTCTTTTATGTGCAAATGCTTATTCCTGCACTTTTCATATAATTAATGTGCTCACAATAATATAGGACCTATTATAACTTGCTATCTCATTTCCTATACATACTGAAGAGAGGGCATTGTCTGGATGGTAAATGTTTTGCTCACTTAATGGTAGACTCTCATTTTGTTACCACCCTTACCTCTTGTTCTTGATATTTTATATCACCTTTTACTTTCTTATAATATCTCACCCAAGACTTCACTTTGTAATACATCCAATAATATGTTTAACTGTGGATAACATTGAATGTAGCAAAGCTTTCGAATGGCCTTATCTTTGATTTGTGCTCATATACGTTACATTATTGCTCTGTCTTCATCATTAAACCATAACTGTCTCTGTTCTATTAATCTATGTAATCTAATTTTGATACTTGAAAACTATCTTTACATTTCCTTGAAAGTTTTGGTTTAAGAAAAATCAGTTGGGACACAGAATTTCAGCACTGACAGCCTGCTAACATCTGATTGAGACAGGAGTTTCTGTGGCCATGAGGAAGAATACCATGACGTTTGTCAGCTTTTTGCTTCTTTCCTCTTAGTTCTCTTAGTCCTCCTCTCTTTATCTGCTGCCCCACCACCAAATATTTACCCCATGTAAAACACTTTCCTTAAGAAATAAAGGTGACACTGAAAAATCCCATATAAGTAACACTCAAAACAGCAGTGTATGTAAAATTTAGCTCTCCGTATGCATCAAAATATACCTCCTATGGGATATGCTGTTTTTTTGTGTGTGGACCATTTTACAAATGCTTAATAATAATGCCAAATAGGATATTTATGATGTATAGACAGATGCTTTGGTTAAATACTAATTGCACGGTTTGGTCTCTTGGTTTCCACCTCCGTCTAGTCATTGGAACTCAAAGTAATTAAATCTCAAGCTGCTTAACACATGCACATGTGTTCACACAGGCATATATCCATATATGAAATAAGAGTTTTTATTATCCCAAATATGTTTTATACATATTTGTTCTTTAGAAAGGAATTGGAACTATTTTCAACCTATATGCAGAAAAGAAAAAAATACTAAAAGGATAAGACAAAGTATTTACTGAATTGTCTATTTATTGTAATACAGCTTTTCATGTTTCATAGCTTCTGTACATCATGATTTGGAAATATATATTCCTAGGCTACAGGCTCCACCATTACATTTGTGATACAGCTGTATTCTGTGTATGCTAAAAATCCTTTATTTGTTCCTTGAGTTACACAAATGAATATTCTTTTCTTATAGTCTATGGATGATTCAAGGTCATAATACATTTTAGTTTGCTTTATATTTGGTTATGATATTCTTGTGAGTTTAGAAAAAATTTTTTCCTGGAAGCTTCCTCCCCTCCCTCCCTCCCCCTCTCCCTCCCTCCCCCTCTCCCTCCCTCCCTCCCTCCTTTCCTTCCTTCTGTCCTTCCTTCCTGGAGGATCTTTTTATTTGTCATCTTGCTAATGTCCAGCTTCTTCTAATTTCTTGGAATCCATTTAAGGATCTTTAGGTTTCATGAATTCACTGGCTTCTTGGTTTCCATTGTGCTCTGGACCTCTTAGACAGCTGCCACTATGAGATTTTATTTCATTTTTGTATTTTCTTATTTTCTTCTATTTCGTATATCCCATGTCATCATTTTCCTGGATCTTACTGTCACTTTACTGGAATACATAACAAGTAACTTCTGTTAGAAAGGATATGTGTGATGTAAAATACATCTGAGTCTTTGCAAAATAATTTATAGCACATATTCAATGCTTTAAAAATGTATATATCATTTGATACAACAAATAAACATGAGTTTTTTTCTAAAATGTATTTAATGAATGGGCGCCTGGGTGGTTCAGTGGTTAAGTGTCTACCTTTGGCTCAGGGCCTGATCCCGGGGTCCTGGGATCTAGTCCCACATCAGGCTTCCTGATGTGGGAGCCTGCTCCTCCCTCTGCCTATGTCTCTGCCTCTCTCTGTGTGTCTCTCATGAATAAAAAAATAAAATCTTTAAAAATGTGCTTAATGAAAATATTATACTATATGTAAAGACTTAATGATAAATTCATAGTTGCAAATTCCTTGCAAGACAATGAAGACTATATAAAGGACCTCAAAATGCATCTTAGCAACATAATGGGTTATATGAGGTAACCAGAACATATCTATTGAGAGTGAATTACACCTACTATATTGTGAATGAATAAAAAGAATCACAATCAAATGTAGATTTAAATTTCTGTTCATTTTTATCATTATATGTGTATAATAAAGGTTATAGTCGGTGTTGTCCAGTAGAACTTTCTTGATTGAGGGTAATGTTCTATATCTGTTTTGTCCAATATTGTAGCCACTAGTCCCTTGTGGTTACTGAGCACTTGACATGTTATTAGTGTGACTGAGGAAATTAATTTTTAGGTTTGTTTAACTTAAATAACCAGAGCATCATATTAGCACAAGTATAGAAAACTATTATATTCCAACATGTTATTGGTGATTATTTCTAGTAGGGAGTCATTGATTATAGGTGTTCTTACTTTTTAAAGTCTCATCTATATTTTTAAAATGAAATTTATGTTAAAAACAGTTAGGAAGCTTTATTTTGAGGAAAACATGCTTGATAGATATTGTTAATCTATGAAAATCATGGCATCTAAATCATGATTTAAGATTTTAATATATAAACAAATTGTTCATTTCTTTCATATCAACATTTCTGCTATATTTCAGAAATAATTAAATTTTCATAAGGGATCGGCCTCTGTCTCTTGGATCAAGTTTGTGTTTTAAAGGACAGAAAAATATTTTTAATAATAGCAACAGCAGCCAGCATTTATCAAGACTTACTAAGTGCCAGGAACTGATTAACATGTACTAACTCATTTAATTCTTTTGGTATATATTTGAAATATAGGATGATACTTTCCCCATCTTCCATAAAGGATCTGAGGCATGGAGAATTTAAATAGGTTGTCCTAATTACTCAGGATACAGGGGTGTAGATGGCAAGAATCTGACTTTCAAACCCAGGCAGTATAAAAGCCCTATAATCAGCATAACTCCATCCGCATTTAGCAGAAAGGTTGCTGGTGAGAAGGAGGTGTAGAGCATTAGATTTAAGAAAGGAGGTAAAGCAAGAGAAAGGTAAAGAAGTTGAGAGTTCATGTGTGTTTGTGATTAGAATGATTTTCCATGGTATTTAGGTGAATAAGATAGAAAATGAGAGCAGAGCAGAGCAAAGAGGAACATTGAAATGTGGTAGGAAGGGATAAAAAATCATGTCACTTCTGGTAGAGTGTGACATGGGAGCAGGAAAGATAGGAGCTGGTAGTCAGTGGGATGTCAGATTAGATTTAGGAGGGGTTTCATGTTATTTGCAGTTAACACTAGAGTACAGAAAAAAGAGTATGTGGCTGGGGTAGGACAGAGGTAGGATTACTGCAGTAAGTTAAAGAATTGAGAGAACAAGGCTTTGGAAGGGTATCTACATGCATGAAATCACCATGACGTATGACAGGAGTAGTTTTGGAAAGAGTGACTGTGAGCCAGAAACTAAAATCTTGCAGTGGTTTGTGGATGACCGCACCAAGGAAGGGGACTGGTGCTGCTAGTGGGCTGCAGTGTGGCTCACGGCTACATCCTCTTGTTCATTCTAACACCAGGTTCTGGCACATAGTAAGAGGTTGCATCAGGGTGTCGAGAATTCTAATTGGGCCTCTTTCCCGCACCTGGTGGGGGGCTACCACAGAGACTACAAGGATAAATCAAGGAGGAGTAATTGTATATTTTTTAAAGACTTTTTAAACAATTTATTTATTCATGAGAGACACAGAGGAAGGCAGAGAGAGGCAGGGACATAGGCAGAGGGAGGAGAAGCAGGCTTCAAGCAAGGAGACAGAAGTGGGACTCGATCCCTGGACTCCAGGGTCATGCCCTGAGCCGAAGGCAGATGCTGAACCACTGAGCCACCCAGGAGTCCCGGAGTAATTGTATCTTATATGCAAGTTACTGAGCTGTTGACCTTGACGAACATGATGCTGCTGGGGCATGGATATGGTCCAGGAGACATGGTGGAAGTCCTAGAAGGAATGCTGTGGGTGCAGCCTGTGTTTCCACTCTTAGCATGGTGGAGATAAATGAATTTCCATGGGTAGAGGGCCATCCACTGGATGAGGAGACTCTAGCAGCAAGAGGCTTTGGCAGGGCTGATGGGTTCAGGTTTGACCAGATCACCCACACCAGAAAATCGTGTGAGGGGGCAGAAGTGTGGCACATAACAAGTGTAGCCCTTTTGGATGCTGTCCACATAGAGGGGATAAGCAGGAAGGAGTGTCTAAGCTCACTGTTGGCTTGTGAGGTTGTTCAGGTAAGGAAGAAACAATCATAAGGAGAAGACTGATGAATCTCCATGGGCTAGCACAAGAAAAAGATCTCTTCTTCCTCCTCTTCCTTCCTACCCCATCTCCAGCAGCATAGGAAACTTTCTGGAAAAGAAGAAGTTATGACATCAGCTGAGGCCTCCTGTCCCTGCAGAACTCCAGAGCTTAGAGGAAGGAGGGGAGAAGGAGAGCAATTAACCCAATCCGAGTCTGAAGTCTTAAAATGGTTATGACTGACTCTTAGTGACTCAAACAAACTCCTAGGTTACAGAATTAGACTAAAATCTTGTTAGAGGAGACTGTTTCCTAAAGGAAAAGAAGACTTTAACAGAGAATATTTGGTAGCAGTTTTTAAAAAGCTGTGTATGCCCCAAATTTTTATTGAGTGAATATTTGTGGAATGAATGAGTAACTCAGACTCTATTACAACTTGACATTATGTATTAAGACCTGAGATTTTTGTACATAGATATTTAGTGACAGGAAATTACGTAGACTTGGTGGCTAGGTCCTCTTCAGGCCAAGATGAAGCCACTCCTCTAAAAATGTGTTAGGAAATAATTATGTTGCAGGAATCAACGATCCAAAGAAATTTTTTTAATTTAGAATCCAAGAATCTTAAGACAACTCTCCATCTGGGCTGTGAATTACACTTCTCACCTCAGAAAATGCAAGCCTCAGTCACACCATGTCACATACAGGAACAGGGTCTCGTGTAATTGTGAAAATGGGGCTCTGCTAACCTCAATGGATAAAAACTATCAGAAACACTTTGCAATACTTTGAACTTTGATCCTGTGCATAACTGAACCTTGTCATTATCTTATTAGATGAAGAATGGAAGGAACTCATCATAGATTTTTAAGCAGAACTGATAACTTCTTTTTTTCCTTTTTAGTTTTTATTTTGTATATGCTAAGAAAAGTAAAGATTGTAAACTCCCTTTAATTTTAAAGTTACTATAGACTTCTCAGGCTTGTAACAAGAAAGAAAGTCTGTGGTACCCATTGTGCTATGCAGTCACATCTTTCTTGCCTCTGGAAATGTCTGTGGCTGGCTCAGGTAAGGAAACGTTGACATATTCCTTTTATGTTGGCTACATGAATAATATGAGGTAATGATACAAAATATATATAAAAGAAAGCCCTCCTTAAGGGTCATTGAAAAGAAACAAGTAATTCTTTTCTTTCTCTTCAAATTGGCACCATTTTCCTTCCATATTTGGAAGGAAAAGTAGTTTAAATCTGCCACTCATACTTAACCTGATTTTTAAATTACACTCTCCCTCCTTTTTTGGTAGAGAGGGAAGCAATTTAGATCTTTGGACTATGAATTCTGTGAATCCCATAATTGTATCATTACTTGGAGTCAATGTTGAAGATATGAGTTAATGTTAAATGTGCTTTGTGCTGATGGGTATTTATTTAGCCTTAAACCACTACCATTTTTCACTATTGGCTTGTTTGCATTGGATTTTCAGCTTATTCTGATTAGAGTTCTTGGATGTATTTGTATTTGAAGTAACTTAGTTATGGCAAACATACTACTTATATTGCAGCTTGCTGTGTAAAAATCTGATTCAGATTTTTGAAATGACACTTGAAAAAATGTTTAGCCAGTCTGCCCAGGTGTTTTAGCAATTATGCTTGTTAATTTTTAGTAATCATATCTCTTGTGTCTGATTATCTCCATGAGCAGACTACTCATTCCTGGAATATAGATTGTTCTAGAAAGTTCTAAAAAAGAGTTGTCTAAGGACAAACCATAGCGAACATTATATTGCTGTGTTTTTCAGGGGAGGATTTTGATAGAATCTCATAGACTTTAGAATGCAGTATATTTGTTTAGCTAAATTAAAATTGCTATTTTTGTTGTCAAACAAACAATTCTGACTACTTTGCATTTCTGTTTTATAACCTAGTTTGTTATTTTATCAGTCTAATTACTTTTTTAAATTAAACTTTTTATTTTGAGATAATTGTAGATACATATGAAATTGTAAGAAATACTAATTACTTTTTGCTGATGTCAGTATAGCATTATGGGTAAGAATATGTGCGTAGTCAGAGAGAAGCAGATCTATTCAACCTGGTCTAACATGCCCTAGTTATGTGATCTTGTGCAGCCTCACTGAGAATTTTTTCATCGATTAAATATGAAAAATAATTTAGATCTCTCAGAATGATATTAGATGCACTCAGGGTATAGAGTGCACCTGCCACTCCTTAAACAGTGGTTATTATTAACAGTATCTTTAAAGTGTTGTGATGAATTACAGCTTTTTTTTAAAACTACAGAATACATCTCCCACATAGCAAAACACAATGGAAAGTACTTAGATTTATACACATGTACATTTAAATATTTATGCATTTAATATGGGTACTCTTTGAAGAAATGGATCCATTCCATAAAAGAAGCTATAATTATGGAAAAACTCCAAATGTGTCTCTTACATATAAGAGATATTATTTCTTGGAGTATTGTTACTTCAGTATATGGTTATCTTTTCCACTGAATTATAAGTTCTATGAATATAATGGCTAAATAGAGAAATAGTGTTTGTACACAGTGTGTCTTCCAGAAATATTAATTAAGGTTTTGCCAAGGTCTGTTAAGCCTCAAATCAATAGCTTACACAAATAGATTTGCTTTGAGCTAATGGTTTAAATGCTCAGTGTTGGGATCCCTGGGTGGCACAGCGGTTTAGCGCCTGCCTTTGGCCCAGGGCGTGATCCTGGAGACCCGGGATCGAATCCCACGTCGGGCTCCCGGTGCATGGAGCCTGCTTCTCCCTCTGCCTGTGTCTCTGCCTCTCTCTCTCTCTCTCTGTGTGACTATCATAAATAAATAAAAAATTAAAAAAAATAAACGCTCAGTGTTCTAAATGCTCTTTATTAATAGACTTTGATTAATTATGGAGAATAATTTTCATATTCAACATTCCATTAAGATGTCATCCACACTTGAGTTCCAGGATGAGTATGTAAACAGATGGGTAATGCCAATCTAAAGAGTTGGGCACAGTGAAATTTTTGCTGAGACATTTCCCAACTACACATGTCTTTCTTGTCCTTTTTAGAAAAAATAATAATAAATTTCAACTGAGAAGACACTATAATAATGTAAAATGCAGACGCAATCATAAATAACAATTGATATAAGATGTTAGAATGGTTGTACATGTTTTTTTTTTCTAGTCTAAACCATGAATAAGGAAAAAATAAATGCATGAAATCAGCTTGGCCTAGAGGCATGGATAAGTGGTATAAGTGTATTGGACATCCAGAACTGAAGTATTGTGAATTCATTCATAGCATAGGAAAAAGTTTTAGTAAGTCCTACTGAATATTATATAGTTATATCCTGAGCAAATGAGCTCAACTTAAGTGAGTTCACTTTTACTTATATTCAAATTTTATTTCACATTTTACACAGTTGCATTATTATATTTCTAAATTCTCATTTAGTAATCTTATGCTTATATCCTGTGGTTGTATCTTACATTATTAATTGGTTAATGTCCTACTCTATAATTCAGAACACTAAAATAAAAATAATAGCAGTGTCTAGAAGTTTATAGAAGTTAATAGTTCTCAATAAACTTTGGAGCATCTTTTTCATTTTGTTCTCACAATAAGTGTGGTGAGACCCAGACTATAAATGCTATATTGGAAACTATATAAGAACTCAGGTGCCCTTTTAATTTATGTATGGTCCAATGCATTTTTTATCTTTCATCAATCCTTGATCATAAGTGGCTTCTATTTTTAAAAATGAGAAAAAAAATAAAAAAAAAATAAAAATGAGGATATCAGACACAGTAAAGCATTGGGTTTGATCCCAGAAATGTCAAACCTCATAAAAGATGTTTTTAAAAATAGATGCATTTGCATTCTTTTGTTTATTTCTCACCCTTAGTACTAGCATGTGAGTTAAGAAAGGCAGATATCACCAGTGTACTACCTGAAGAATGGACAGGGAGTGAAATGATTTGCCCAAAGTTTGGCACTGCTATTGGAGCTCATAACTTGTAGCTCCACACTGAACAGTCTTTCCACTAAATCACAGTGTTTCCACACAGGGGTTCCAGTTCCATCCATTGTTCACATTGTAACAGAGGATACAGTGAATGGGTAATTCATATCTAATTACCTCAGGTAAACTTGATGTTCTGCTGCTGTTATTCAGCCAAATGAGCATTTGTTCATTCATACAGATCTTCCCTGACTTACAGTGAGGTTACATCCTGATAAACCCATTGTAATATGAAAATATTCTAAATCAAAAATGCATTTAATAAACCTAATCTATGGAATCTCAGAGCACTTATGTTAGCCTACAGTTGGACAAAATCATCTCACACAAAGCCTATTTCATAACAAAGTATTGAATACCTATGTAATTTGTTGAATACTGTACAGACAGTGAAAGAGAATGTTTGCAAGTATATTAGTTGTTTGTCCTGGTGATAGTGTGGCTGCCTGAGAGCTATTGCTGCCACTGGCCAGCAGCACAGCAGAGGACTGTACCACATATTGCTAGCCTGGGGAAGGATCAACATTCAAAATTCAAGGTGCGGTTTCTGTTGAATGCATATTGCTTTTGCAGCATGGTAAAGTCAAAAGATCATAAGTGGGCCCATCATAAGTTGGAGACCATCTGTACTTCATGGACTCATTCCACTCTTGAAGCATTTAATGTTTGTTAAACTCCATCCTAGGTACTCTGCCTGCTAAGACTATTAAATACTGTTTTCTTTTTTTTTTCCTCCTGCAAAATCTATAATCTGGTGAAGGAGTCACAGGCTTCTAAATTTTAAGCAGATATCAACCTAAAAGGAGATTAATTCCATAAATAAGATGGGAAGATTAATTACTTGATTCTTGAGTGTAGCAATTAGCATTTGCACTGGTTGGAATTATTTCCTCTCAGATAACTACCAAAGTAAACAAGTTTATGTATTTATATTATTTGATAACTAATTTTGTCTACATTTCCATATTAGTTTTTTTTTTTTTAAGGACTGCCATAGCAAAGTACTATATATAAACCAGGTGGCTTAAACAACAGAAATTTATTTTCTCATAGTTCCGCTAACCAAAACTCTGAGATTAAGGTCTTGGTAGGGTTGGTTTCTTTGAGGCTTCTTCCCCGGGTTTGTAGATATCTGCCTTTTCCTGGGTCTTCACATACATAGTCTTCAACCTCTGTGTTCTAATTTTCTCTTCATATAAGGACACCAGGAATCACAGATTAGGGCCCACCCTAATGACCTCATTTTAACGTAATCACATCTTAAAAAAATTCTTTCTCTTCTTATAATCACATTGTGAGGCAGTGAGGGTGAAGGCTTTAATCTGTGAATTTTAGGGGGATAAACCCATAGCAATGTCTAACAATAGGCTTAAATTTTTTTTAAAAAGTCGATTAAAATAGTTGCTTCTTTTCTCCTGTAAATTTAGGCTCCATGAAAGACATTCACTAGAGTAAAGAACATATATTATTAATGTTCTAAGTGTAGACTTTGTTTAGATTTCATACATGCTGCAATTGTCACAGAATGGCAAAAATAGGGATACACAATTTTCTTTGAAGTTTTTTCTTGTTTTAAATAAAATAAGACACAGCTATCATGTTGAAGGTAAGCTCCAGATTTGTACATTCCATTTTACCCAGTTATTTGAGTGGTGGGTGAGTTTGTAAAAATAAAAAAAATTAGAATTTCTTTTATTTATGTGCAAAATTTAAGTTTGAGACTATATATTCCAATATGAATGCAGTTTTAGAAATTTTGGTTTCTAAGATTTTGTGAGAGTTTATGACATCCCTTTGTGAAATCTATAGTTTATGGCACATAAAATTTGCTGGTTTAGAATAATTTTTTAAACTTAGTAACAATTTGGTTTAACCTTTGTAGTGTTACTACCAAACAGAAAAGTCTGTTCTCATTTAACTTCCAACTCAGATTTTGATTTTGTTGAGCAGTGAATCACCCTCACTGCTGCTATGTCTCATTGTTTGAAACTGCATTTTTCTCATGTTAGATATCTTTCTCTTGGGCAGCCCGGGTGGATCAGCAGTTTAGCACCACCTTCGGCCCAGCATGTGATCCTGGGGACCCTGGGATCTAGTCCCACGTCAGGCTCCCTGCATGGAGCCTGCTTCTCCCTCTGCCTGTGTCTCTGCCTCTCTCTCTCTCTCTCTCTTTCTCTCTGTGTGTGTGTGTGTCTCATGAATAAATAAATAAAATAAAATAAAAGATATCTTTCCCTCAAATTGACTTAGCATCAACTTTCCTTTTTCTTCTTTGGGGGCTATGGATGAAGTACAGTTTACTATTGTGATTCTAGGAGAGTCTTTTTGACTTCAGAACTGCATAGATCAAAACTCAAGGAGATAAATCTTTCTTCCTTGCAGTGGTTTGACCTAAAATAACTGTTCCAATGTACTCATGATATATTTTCCTGTAAATTGTAGTTTTTTTTAACCTATTTTTAAAAAGAATATCTATGGTAAATTTAATTAAATGCATTACTCAAATATAAATGATTAAAATATGAATAAATACATTGTGGACCAAACCACATGATTTTGGTCAGTAGCTCAAGATGAAGTAGATTTTGGGAAGGATAATAAAATACACTACATAGTACACAATATACAGTGCCTCTCTCTTTTGTGTCACTTTCCTTTTTGTGAAGTCTTAATACTTGAAGTTTACTTCTTGTTTCAATATATTTATATTAGGTGGGATTTAAAGTTTCAAATTGTCAATGCTTCATGTGAATATTTGGTTTTTGTATTGTCTCATTAGTGTATTAACAACATGTGACTGATAAAAAGTAGAACAGAATAAAAGAGTATTATAGTGGAGTGTGGCATTCTGGAGTAAAAAAGAAGAATTTCCTTTTTCTTTTTAAAGTAGGAAGAAGTGTCAGGTTGTATTTGAAATTTACACTTTTAAGAACTACCTTGTTGTCTTAGTATAAAATGTACTGGGTTTCTGGGACACCTGGGTGGCTCAGCAGTGGAGCATCTGCCTTAGCTTAGGTCATGATTCTGGGGTCCTGGAATTGAATCCAGCATTGGGCTCTTTGTGGGAGCCTGCTTCTCCCTCTGCCTATGTCTCTGCCTGTCTCTCTGTCTGTCTCTGTCTCTCATCAATAAATTTAAAAAATATATTTAAAAGAACAAAAAATGTACTGGGTTTCTTTTGGAATAGGGGAAGAGAACGGGGTTTTTAAAATAAATATATAAAATGTCACCTAACCCTTAGAATAGTTCTCAGTGGTACAAAAGGCAACTCTAAATGGTGGCCAGGGGTCAAGTGTCCACTGTATGGGTTTAAATTAAAATTTTATCACTGACTGGATTTGGTTTTTCGGACACATTTATTTATACCTGATAAACTTCAGTTTTCCTTTTACTATAATGGGATAATAGTGATTTGTAAATCATGAAGTTTTTCTTAGGATAAAATAAGATAATGAATTTAGAGGCACTTCACTTATTTGAATCATAGCAAATGCTCTGTAAATTAACTATTCTATGATTGTTATTAAAACATTTTAGAATGGAGATTTCCAAGTATAGTGCCTCAAATAATCTAGATTCTCTTTTCTTCTAATGGATGTCATTATTTATATTTTACACAAATATTTTTGAAGAAGGCAATAAGTATTTTTACTTATTACAGAGTCTGGCTTATAAATTAAATCATTCTATAAGCATAAAAGCTAATGGAAACAGGAGATAAATTCTGGTATGCAAGAGGATGCCAAGGGAGTCCAGCAGACATTCAATTTATGTTTCTAATACATTGTAGTTGGGATCCATGGGAAGCCAACTCTGGAAGGAGATTAGTGTGCAAAGAGTTTACTGTGTGAGGGAAGGGAAGAAAGAAGGACTGAGACAAGGGAAGAGCCAGATTAAGATGCAGTTACAAAAAGGATTCAGCCAAACTGTGAGCTCTGTGTCTAGGATGGCTCCTTAGGGATGTCCCAAGTTGGTGCAAGAGGCCAGACTTTATATCTTCACATTGACCAACCATTGGCTACAGGCTGTCCTGAAAAGGGGATGTGACTTTGGGCCAGGGTGCTTTCTTCACCTGACTGAATAACAGGACAGGTATGACAGCCAGTAGTATTTCTGGAAGCTGAAGGATCAAGTCTTGTGGGAATACCAGGGTGGTACAACACAGAGCCCACAACACAGTTTCTATCCTGTACAGAAATGTTTTATTTCTTCCATACATAACTTATATTAAGCATCCCTTTATTTACTTGGTTACTGTCTGTCTTTCCACTGGAATGAAAATCCCATGACAATAGGGATGAATCTGTCATGTGTATTTTCATTGCTTAAAATAGTATGCAGGACATTGTAGCCACTTATTGCCAAAAAAGATAATCCAAAAATATTCATTTAACAAAAGAATTTGAAGCCTTGTTATTGTAAAATAAGACATTTACTTCATGTGTGGTGAGGTGAGTAATTGCATAGATTTTAATTATTATACAAGTAGGTACATATATTTTTGAAGCCCAAACAAAGCCCAAACAAAGAAATTTATTATTGTAAGACAAACTGAAGAACTTTGGGAACTTTCTGTCTAAATCTATCATGATCTAGTCATGGAATTACCTGGACAGTAAAATAACTGGGTTAATAGAGAACTATCATAAAAGTAGTTCATAATAAAAATACCTTTAATCATTATTAATATGGTTTGCACTTTTTACTATTATTGTTGTTATTATAGCTAATACTACATCACATAGCCTGTATCTTTTAAGTACCAATGAGTGGGAAATCTTGTACTAGGATCCATGGTCATCATAAACAATTAAAATACTTGTAGAAACTTAGAGCTAATGCTCCTCACAGTAAGATCCTTAAAGTACCAGGACTGAATGACATAGGAGTCATGAAAAAGTAGAAATTATGATACCAGAGCATCTCACTGGGGTAGGACAGGGCAACTGCATTTTTCAAAATCTCCCTAGGTCATGCTCCTGCACTCAAATACTTTAGACCAATTGCTTAGTTGGTGAATTCATGGGTAGACCATAAAAGGGCAAGAAAAGAAACATAACCATCATTTATTCATCATTTGTTTTGCGCCAGGACTGTGTTAGGTGTCATCTTCATTAGCTTTATTTAATTCTAATCAAAGAAAGGCCGAAAGATAGATAGTATTATTCTTGTTTTTAATTTTTCTATTTTTAAATATTTATTTATTTGAGAGAGAGAGAGAGAGTGCGCGCACAAGCAGAGGGAGCAGCAGGCAGAGGGAGAGGGAGAAGCAGGCTCCCGGCTGAGTAGAAAGACTGAGGTGGGGCTCAGTTCCAGGATCTTGGGATCATGACCTGAGCCGAAGGAAGATGCTTAACCAACTGAGCCACCCAGGTGCCCCTATTCTTGCTTTTTAAACATGAGACTGAGTTTAGAGGAATTAGTGATACTGTAGTTAGCAATGAGTGGAGATAAATTCCAATCCTGTTCTGACTTCAAAGCCCAGTTCCTTTCTGCTGGACTGTGAGGTTTCCTTGTCATGTAATTTAACACACACACACACACACACACACACACACACACGTATAAACATCCAGCAAAACTCACAGACAAAATAGAAGAGTTTGTTGCTCATCTTCACAGGAAGAGTATATATCATATGCAATAAAGTCCCTCAAAAGAGAAATCTGTCTTTCAGGAAGGTATCATGAGGAAGGAGAGTCAAGTTGGATCTTAAAAATTGAGCGAGAAGTGGATAAGAAGAAAATAGTAGAAACAGTCTTCTTCGTTGTTTAGCTTTAAGGAAAAAATGTATGTTGTAAAAGGTTACATAGAGGTTATATATGCTCTGAGGCGCTGCTACTCAAAGTGTGGTCCACAGACCAGCAACATCAGCATACCTGTGAGTTTATTAAAAGTGCAGAATCTGAGGCCCCACTCTGGATCTGCTGAATCAGAATCTTCATTTCAGCAGGATTCCTAGGTGAGTTGTGCACAGTAAAGCATAGGAAGCACAGCTCTGAAAGTAGTGGGCCGGTGTTGCTAGAAACAAGAATATAAATGGACTAAATCAGCAAATATATATCTGAACCAGATTGTGAAGTACCAGTGCTTCAAGACTAACACATCAAGATCTTAATTGTTCAATACCCTATCAAAATCTGAAAACACTTAAGAAAGTTAAAAAAAAATAGGAAAGAAAATGCTTTTTACTGAGAAGACCATTTAAAGGGAGCATCAGGAATAGTAATTATTTGAATTGTGGTTCCAAAAGTGTGGTCCCAGGAGCAGCAGCAGCAGCACTACCACCACCACCACCATGAACTTGTTAAAATGCAGATTCTCAGACCCCTTGCAAAATCAGGATCATTCTGTATCAGAAACCATAGGGGTGGGACCCAGCAATCTGTGTGTTAAAGAAATCCATCAGGTGATCTTGATAAAAATTCAAGTGTGAAAATGAATGATACTAGGGGCACTGAATGTAACATTGTTTTCTGCTGAAAGGAAAAAAAATAGTAAAATATTCCAGATAGATTTTAAGGGTTCATAGATGCATGCATAACTTAAACTGGATGGGAATTTATTAGGAGGATTTTGGATAGCTCACAGAATCCATAAGATTACTAGGGAATGAGCTGAAAGAAATAGGCAGAAGCCAAGGGTAGCAGAGAACATGGCCACCGTCAAGGTCAAGTAATGAGTACAATCAATAGGGTGCTTCATTGGTACTGACACAGATACTGTTGCCACTGGACATGTTTTGCTGTTCCCAGCAGGGTAGTCTATAGTAATTAGGTGCCTAGTTGTTCTGTCTGTCTCTTCAGTGTCAAAGCCCTGGGCAGGAGCTTCTAATTGGCTAAGCTGAAGGCGTATGTTTAACTCTAGATCCAGAGAATAAAGAGAGGGTGTATCTGGACATTTTTGGTTCCCATAGTGACAAATTCCCTAAAATGAGATAGTTGATATACTATAATAATCTCTGGGTTGTTTTTTCTGTTTAGTGAATAGTTTTAAAGGTACTTTTTTCTTTGTCTTTACTGAGAAATAATTGACAAAAGTTGTGTATACTTAAGGTGTAAGAGTTGATGTTTTGATATCTATTGTAAAATGATCCCCACAAGTCAAGCTAATTGACATAATCATTACTTCACATATTTTCTTTATTTTTTGTATGGTAAAAATCCTAGCAAATATTAAGTATATACAATATAAATTAAGTATATATTGTATTCACATTACTGAACATTTGATTCCATCTCTAGAACTATTCATCTTGTATAATTGAAACTTTGTACCCCTTGACCAATATCTTCCCATTTCCCCTTCATCCTAGAAAAAGAAATAACAGGTACTCAAATCATAAAAGAAGAAGTGAAATTATCTGTTTGCCAGTGGCACAGTCTTTTATATGAAAACCCTAAGGATTCAGGAAAAAAATCTTAAGTTTCTAAAGGACTTACTCAAGTAGAAGGAAAGGGAAACAATTCTAGATTCGGGGAGAAAAGTTTAGAGACTCAGAGTCATAAAGTTCCAGTAAATAAGCAGCAGAATTTGATTGTGGGTTTTACAGGACATGTTAAAACCAATGGTAGGACTGAGATTTTAACCTGAGTAACTGGCGAAATTAAATTATTGGTGGTAATTTGTTGAACGTTTTAACTCATTCATTAATTCAGCATAGGTTTGTGAAGTGTTTACTATGTACTTGGCACTATTCTGGGGGCTGGAGATACTACCATAATTAATAGTAATAGCTCAAATTTGTGGAATACTTATGTGTCTGAAATTGAGACGCGTGCTTTACACAAAATAATATTTTAAGGACTATAGTGTATTTCATACATTAGGAGATAGTGAATAATAAGTGGAAGAGCCAAGAGTATAACTTAGTTTGATTCCATTGGCAGTTATGAATTTGGTACTCATAACCACCATGGTTTATAGTCTTTAAAAGATAAGATTGCAACTCTGTATAATATTGATTTCCCTGGGACTTCTTCCTAAAAAGAATAGAGAAAGAATGGAAAGCCACTTTGCTCTTCAGATAATGAATATGTATTTTGGGTTTGGTGGCACATCCAAATCTTGCTTAGTACAACAATTTTTTTAAACCATTCAGTCTAGTGATTTCAATTTTATTTTTTAAACAATTTTTTAAAAATTTATTTATTCATGAGACACACATACACAGAGAGAGAGAGAGAGAGAGAGGGAGAGAGAGAGAGAGAGGGGCAGAGACATAGGCAGAGAGATAAGCAGGCTCCATGCAGGGAGCCCAATGTGGGACTCCATCCTGGGACTCCAGGATCACTCCCTGAGCTGAAGGCAGATGCTCAACCGCTGAACCACCCAGGTGTACGTCTTAGCACAAAAATTAGTCAAAGATATGGGATTGACTTCTGGAGAAATCAGAGGAGAATTCGTAGATTTGTTTGTCAGCAAACTATTTTTTTCTGGAAAAGGCCAGATAGCAAATATTTTGTGGTTTCTGAGCTGTATGGTCTTTATTGCAACTACTCAGCTCTCTCCCTGCAACAAAAGAGACCATAGGCTGCATGCCATACGTGGGTTGTGATTATGTTCCAAAATGTGTATTTACAAAAGCAAGTGGCAGGCCACATAGGCTTTAGTTTGTGAATTCTGGTAAAGATAGAAATATTATATCATGTTGGAATTTGAAGAGAAATCAGTAATCACGAGATTTAATTTCCTCATTTTTGTAGGGGAGGAGCAAACAAGTGTAAAGAATGCTGAAGATTTTTAAAATCATTGATACTGCTAGAAGTAGAATAAAAATACATTATTTCCTTCACTTTTATCCTAGGTCTCTAACCCCCATACTTTGATACTCTGTTTTTTTATTTTTTTTATTTTTTTTATTTTTATTTTTATTTTTATTTTTTTTTTAATTGGTGTTCAATTTACTAACATACAGAATAACACCCAGTGCCCGTCACCCATTCACTCCCACCCCCCGCCCTCCTCCCCTTCTACCACCCCTAGTTCGTTTCCCAGAGTTAGCAGTCTTTACGTTCTGTCTCCCTTTCTGATATTTCCCACACATTTCTTCTCCCTTCCCTTATTTTCCCTTTCACTATTATTTATATTCCCCAAATGAATGAGAACATATAATGTTTGTCCTTCTCCGACTGACTTACTTCACTCAGCATAATACCCTCCAGTTCCATCCACGTTGAAGCAAATGGTGGGTATTTGTCATTTCTAATAGCTGAGTAATATTCCATTGTATACATAAACCACATCTTCTTTATCCATTCATCTTTCGTTGGACACCGAGGCTCCTTCCACAGTTTGGCTATCGTGGCCATTGCTGCTAGAAACATCGGGGTGCAGGTGTCCCGGCGTTTCATTGCATTTGTATCTTTGGGGTAAATCCCCAACAGTGCAATTGCTGGGTCGTAGGGCAGGTATATTTTTAACTGTTTGAGGAACCTCCACACAGTTTTCCAGAGTGGCTGCACCAGTTCACATTCCCACCAACAGTGTAAGAGGGTTCCCTTTTCTCCGCATCCTCTCCGACATTTGTTGTTTCCTGCCTTGTTAATTTCCCCATTCTCACTGGTGTGAGGTGGTATCTCATTGTGGTTTTGATTTGTATTTCCCTGATGGCAAGTGATGCAGAGCATTTTCTCATATGCATGTTGGCCATGTCTATGTCTTCCTCTGTGAGATTTCTGTTCATGTCTTTTGCCCATTTCATGATTGCATTGTTTGTTTCTTTGGTGTTGAGTTTAATAAGTTCTTTATAGATCTTGGAAACTAGCCCTTTATCTGATATGTCATTTGCAAATATCTTCTCCCATTCTGTAGGTTGTCTTTGAGTTTTGTTGACTGTATCCTTTGCTGTGCAAAAGCTTCTTATCTTGATGAAGTCCCAATAGTTCATTTTTGCTTTTGTTTCTTTTGCCTTCGTGGATGTATCTTGCAAGAAGTTACTATGGCCGAGTTCAAAAAGGGTGTTGCCTGTGTTCTTCTCTAGGATTTTGATGGAATCTTGTCTCACATTTAGATCTTTCATCCATTTTGAGTTTATCTTTGTGTATGGTGAAAGAGAGTGGTCTAGTTTCATTCTTCTGCATGTGGATGTCCAATTTTCCCAGCACCATTTACTGAAGAGACTGTCTTTCTTCCAATGGATAGTCTTTCCTCCTTTATCGAATATTAGTTGCCCATAAAGTTCAGGGTCCACTTCTGGATTCTCTATTCTGTTCCACTGATCTATGTGTCTGTTTTTGTGCCAGTACCACACTGTCTTGATGACCACAGCTTTGTAGTACAACCTGAAATCTGGCATTGTGATGCCCCCAGATATGGTTTTCTTTTTTAAAATTCCCCTGGCTATTCGGGGTCTTTTCTGATTCCACACAAATCTTAAAATAATTTGTTCTAACTCTCTGAAGACTCTGTTTTGAAAGATGTCAATTGTCACCGTCATGCTGTTGGAGTTATCCTGCATGACAGGTCATGGCCTGGACCTGCCATTGACTTGGTAACATGGAAAGAAACAGATTATGAAAGAGAAATACGTTATAGTTGCACAGCAGTGAGTTCCCTTATGTAATAGTAGGCAGAAATTAAGGCAGACAGTGGCTCCTCCCCTAGATTAAAGGTATAAAAGAGTGTGACTCTGGATTCCTTTATCCTGGTGGGTTCCTTATTCCATGTGGGTACAATTGATTTCTCATTTGGTAGCATATTTGTATGGATCTAGAGAGACACTGAGAAAACTACGTCCTATTATGCCCTTGTATCTGTATCTTTTGCCCTTTTCATGTTGGGTTTTTTTTTTTTTTTTGGATAAAAAATAAAATTTGGATGGGTGTAAATTGACATTCATTCCAATTTTAAAAATATTTGTTTTCAAGGTAGCAACTTAACACACAAGCTAATAATCTTTAAAATCTATCCTTCAGAAGAATTTGGAGATAAGCAAAATTCTAAATATCTCCCCAAAGATATAGAGTTCTGTCTCCTTTCATAGATATTTAATATAGCTTTCTTTTTTTTAAATGAAATTTTTTATTGAATTCTTGAAAATGGCTATTTTATGAAACAGAGAGTGAATGAGTATTAGTACATAGCTAATAACTCAATTTTGAGAGATGTTCACAGAAAGTAGGACACTGGAGAAAGAACAAGAAATAGTATAGAGAAGAGCTCAGAAAGCTGGGTAGAGAAACCAAATAACTCAGGGAGCTAGACATTCAGGAGAAAGGGCTGGGCGGGAGTGAACGTTGAACAGTATCAAAAGCTACAGAAACTATCACTAGACTTGATACTTCAAGGTGACTGGTGACATTTTAGTGATGTTTCAATATGCTGACGCCAGAAACTAGTGTATAGATGTCTAAGCAGCAAGCAAATTGAGTAAGGAAGCATTAATTTCAGAAATTTGGACCACTAAAGAGGATTATGGAAGAGTAGCATGGATCATCAGATTGGTTGTTTTGACAAGGAAGTTTTTGTTTATATCTGAACAGTAAATGGAAGGGGCTAGTAGAAAAGTGATATATTAAATACCTAGCATTTACTGAAAACGGGGTTTTCAGCTCAAGTTTAAATAGTGCATATGTACTTTATTCCATATCTTTCATCTCTAATAACTTCTTGGGGGTAGATATATGGTTTATTAATCATTAGGTATTCAGCACCTAACATGGTATATGGCAGATAGTATGTGTTTAATAAATATTAGTTGAATTAAAAAGACTACTCACTGTTTACTAAGAAAGTAAGACAATGAGATGATGGAAAATAATGAGCTATACTAATATATTCATGAATAATTTCTAAATTTCCTAACTACATACTTGAGTAACTTCAGTTTCCTGTATTGTGCTTTTATGGTAGTTATTGGGCTTCAGTAAAAACTACTAAACTTTATAAATGATGGCAAAACAAAACTAAAAAGGGAAGGCCAGTTTCTAAATAAGGCAATGTTGCAGGAGCACATACTTTTTATGTTTACTATTTTTTAATATTTATTTATTTTAGAGAGCAAAAGCAGGGAGAGAGAGAGAAAGAGAGAAGCAGATTCCACGCTGAGCCCTATGTGGGGCTTGATCCCATAAACCTCAGATCATGACATGAGTCCAAACCAAGAGCCAGTACTTAACCAACTGAGTCACCCAGGTGCCCTAGGAACTCTTTCTTTCCTTCTTTCTTTCTTTCAAGATTTTAACATATTTATTCATGAGAGACACAGAGAGAGAGAGAGAGAGAGAGAGAGAGAGGTAGAGACACAGGCAGAGGGAGAAGCAGGCTCCATGCAGGGAGCCCGATGCAGAACTCGATCCCGGGACTCCAGGATCACACCCTGGGCCAAAGGCAGGAGCTAAACTGCTGAGCCACCCAGGGATTCCCCCAGGAGCACATACTTTAAAACACATGCAAATATAATGTGCATGCATGTATGTGTGTGTACATATTTATAAGGTATATAGATATGTCTAGATCTACACACATATCTAAACATTGACAATGTTTTCTTTTTTAAAAAAGCTCAATAAACATTGTTTTGTTGCACATTACCTTTGTCTTTACATTCTTTTTGTATTGGGTTATAGTGAATTTTAGTTCTAAAACTCTTGTTATATTCCATTCACAGAAAGCAGTTCTCAAAGTAGAGAGAGTGTACAAGAAACTACATCCTTGTATATTAAACTTATTCCTGAGTCAGCATCCATTTCTATTCACTCTATATTGAGATTTCTGTAATTTCTGTTTATCCTTTGTAAACATCATACTTTTCACACTTCCTTCATACAGCAAACATGAACTCTGCATGTATACAGATTGTGGATTATTAGATTATACATGGAATTCTATGTTATCAAAACTAAGATATTTTCTCTCATATGTTTGTCTCTATTTGAATTACTAAACCAGAAATTTATAGAGAAATCATATATTCACCAAACTTTTTCTCAGAAAATAGAATTTTCCCAATAGATAACTTTAATCACATTTTAAGTTTTTTTTTTTTAAGATTTTATTTATTCATGAGAGACAGAGAGAGGCAGGGGCCTAGGCAGAGGGAGAAGCAGGCTCCCCACAAGGACCCCGATGCAGGACTGAATCGTGGACCCTGGGATTATGCCCTGAGCTGAAGGCAGATGCTTGACAACGGAGCCACACAGGTGTCCCCACGTTTTTTAAGTTTAAATTTAAGTTTTTAATTATTTCTGCTATTTATTTCCATCAGTGTTAGTCTCATCCTAAAATCAACAAGCATGTATTATTTTTTTTTTCTGGGATCTATCTTGGTATATTTTTCTTTTTAAAAAAAAGACTGCTAACTCTGGGAAACGAACTAGGGGTGGTAGAAGGGGAGGAGGGCGGGGGGTGGGAGTGAATGGGTGACGGGCACTGGGGGTTATTCTGTATGTTAGTAAATTGAACACCAATAAAAAATAAATTTAAAAAAAATTTTTATTTGGGCATGCCTGGGTGGCTCAGTGGTTGAGCGTCTGCCTTCAGCTCAGGGCATGATCCTGGAGTCCCAGGATCGAGTCCCACATCAGGCTCCCTATATGAAGCCTGCTCCTCCCCCGCCTCTCTCTCTCTCTGTGTCTCTCATGAATAAATAAATAAAATCTTAAAAAAAATAAAAAATTTTATTTAAATTCAATTAACACATAGTATATTATTAGTTTCAGAGTTAAAGTTCAGTGGTTCATCAGTTGTGTATAACACCCAGTGCTCATCACATCATATGCCCTCCTTAATGTCCATCACCCAGTTACCCCGTCTCTCCCACCTCCCCTCACCAGCAACTGCCAGTTTGTTTCCTATAGTTAAGAGTCTCTTATGGTTTGTCTCCCTTTCTGATTTCATCTTATTTTATTTTTTCCTCCCTTCTCCTATGATCCTCTATCTTGTTTCTTAAATTCTACATATGAGTGAAATCATGATAATTGTCTTTCTCTAATTGACTTATTTCGGCATAGCACAATACCCTCTAGTTCTATCCACATTTTTGCAAATGGCAAGATTTCAATGACTAATATTCCATTGTGTGTGTGTGTGTGTGTGTATACCACATCTTTATTTATTCATCTGTTGAACATCTGGACTCTATAATTTGACTATTGTGGACAATTGCTGCTATAAACATTGGGGTGCAGGTGCCCTTCTAGATCACTGTGTATCCTTTGGGTAAATACCTAGTGATGCAATTGCTAGGCCTTTGGGTAACTTTATTTTTAACTTTTTGAGGAACATCCGTACTATTTTCCAGAGTGGCTGTACCAGCTTGCATTCCTACCAGCAGTCTAAGAGGGTTCCCCTTTCTCCGCATCCTCACCAACATTTTAACAAGCATTTCTAAAATCATGTCAAGTCTGTCCACATTTCTGTAACCATTGAATTAATTGGTCATTTTGGGTAGGTTGTAATACCAAGTGAGAATCTAAACTGTATTAGTTATGATAAAATGTGAAACTATCCATTCTTATTGTGAGTGTACACATTTGGAAAAAAATGTCATGGAAAAAGTTAAGCTTTATTTCCAAATGTTGAATGATTCATAGAGCATAATTAGAATGATTTACAAAGTGTTACAAAATGTATAATTCTTAATGAATTTCTACTCTTCAGCAGCAAATAAATGAATGGGCTTTTAAGACTCAAATTGTAGGTAAAAAAAAAAGCTGCAAGATGTGTGCATTAATGGTGCATAATATATCCCTTCCCCATTAACATTAGGGTTTTTTTTCTTAGGAAAAAATAAAGCCCTTTGCACAATGGTTTTGAGGTTGTCACTCATTACCATTATATCTGTAATAAACCATTTTAGGCACAGGTGGCATTTCCCTGAGCACTCTGGTCCTAACATATTAAATAAAGCTTAGTGTGTTTCAAGATTACTCTTCCATATTGTGTTAAAGTTTGGTGTAAAATGTGGCTGTTTTTAGGAATGCTATAATTAAATTCTTTTATATTTAAAGATTTTATTTTATTTACTCATGAGAGATACAGAGCGAGAGAGAGAGGCAGAGACACAGGCAGAGGGAGAAGCAGGCTCCATGCAGGGAGCCTGATGTGGGACTCAATCCCTGGTCTCCAGGATCCCGGGACTGCAGGCGGCGCTAAACCGCTGCACCACTGGGGCTGCCCAAAATACTTGCTTTTTAAAATAGGTCTAATACAAAAACAAATTTGGTCTAGTTTAGTTTTTGAAATTATTTAATTTTACCAGTTGTAAATATGTATATTTGATGTGTAGTGAAATACTTGATAATATGCTCTGGAAAATAGCCATCATATGTGACAAGATAAAAATACTTCATCCATAGGTCACCAGCCTAACTTTTGAAAATAACAACTTGGATTTCTTCAAAAAGTCACATGGAGTATATAAATAGCTTGTGTGTAATTAAGACAAAAAAAATCAGAAGGCACACTAATTTTGAGTTACTGCTGAATAAGTCCATTTCATAAAACTATTTCTGATACAGTTGGATGATTTTTGAGTTCCAGCAAATAAAACCAAAATTGGGTTTTGGTATTATGCAACTTTTAATACTCCTTTACAGTTATAACACTAGGAGGACTACTTTAAACATTTCACTTGAAGTTCCATAATATATTACAGTGAACTCTATCTTTGTTTATATGTTGAAAATTTCTGGATTTTACTTTATTCCTTACTATATCTTTTCACCTCAAGTCAACAATTTTACCTGATAAGGCTTAACCAATGAGGAGACAAATATATTGTCTCAGTTTTTTTGTAGGTAGTGTTTAGTTATAAACATTAATATTTCTTAATTAAATCTCTATAGTAATTCAATATATTTAGTCTATAACATCAGTGCTAGATCATTTTTAAGATATAATTGATTTGTTTTAGTGGACTTGGAATTCTGAGCACATGTACATTTTAGAAAATTCAGAAAAACCAAAGGTAAAACTATAAATCATCCAAACACTCACCACCCAGAGACTTAGCATTTTCATTTTTGCAGACAATGCAAAGATGACTACATGTTAAGCAAAAATATGTGAAAAGAGATGCTATGCACATTTATGCAATGTTATTTAATAAAGATTCACAAATTAACAATTTTAAGTCTTGTTTTTTTTTTTTTAAGATTTTTTTTATTTATTTGTGACAGAGAGAGAGGCGCAGAGACACAGGCAGAGGGAGAAGCAGGCTCCATGCCGGCAGCCTGATGTGGGACTTGAACCCGGGGTCTCCAGGATCATGCGCTGGGCTGAAGGTGGCGCTAAACTGCTGGGCCACCAGGGCTGCCCAAGCCTTGCTTTAATTTGCAAGAAAATATGTGTTTAACAGAAATCTGGAAGATAAAAGTAGAAGAAAAATCTTCAGAAATAATTGTGACAGACCTTTTGATTAATTTCCTTTGGTTTTACTTCTACACATATGCTTATATATGTCAGTGCCCTCCAGTAATGACCAGTAAGAACACACCTTATGGTTTGAGCAAGTTGGATTTATTGCCCATTTTGGTGAGGAAGAATATGTTACATGGGGACTGTTACATAAGATAGTGTTAGGAGTATAACAGTGTATTGGAAAAGACTATAGGATTTAGGTTTTGGTTAGGTGATTTGGAGAAGAGTTTATGGAACTGAGGCTTTGCTTTGGATTGGGTGTTGTTAGGAAACGGGGCTAATGTGATTATGTTAATAAACCTATCTAGGAAAAGGGAAGACTATTGAGATTAATGTTATTGGTGAAGAAGCAACAATGACTCACATTAGCCTAGATAATGGAATGTTCAGTCATTTTTGTGGTTTGACAATGTTCATGATTTGTCTATTCAGGGATTGCAGAATGATCATATTTTTTATCTGGAACCATCATGATCCTAAAGTAGTCTTTTCTGATGTTGATGTTCTGTTAAATTCTTTACGTCCCACAGGAGAACAAGACCTATCTGTGAAGGCCAGGCCAACTCATGATAACACGGAAGCTCTTTTGCTCCTGGATTATAGGGGCTGCTTTTTTCTTTCTCAGATATTATAATCATATTTTATATCCAATATAAAATATAATACTCTATGAAAGCAATAAACTTATTCCATTCATTGTTCATATTTGCTTTTTACCAGTTTTATTACAATGTGCATCCATGAGGGCTTTTCTTTGTATTTCTTAGTATTTACAGTACGACCTGAATCTATGGCTTAATGTAGTTTATACATTTTGGAAAATTCTTAGTCAATATTTTTTCAAATGTTGCCTCTGCTCTATCACAAGTTTCTTTTTTTTTTCTTATAAGATTTATTTATTTATTTTATATATAGAGAGAGTGAGAGTAGGGGGAGGAGCAGAAGAAAAGGACCAGAGAATCTTCAGGCCGACTCCCTGCTGACCATGGAGCCTGACACAGGGCTTGATTGCAGGACCAAGAGCTGAAATCAAAAGTCAGATGCTCAGCCAACTGAGCCACTCAGGTGTCCGTCTATCATGACTTTCTTACTGAGATCCAATTACACATTTATCCCACCTATTTATTGCATTTCATATATTTCTTATTCTCTTTTAAAACATAATCATGTAAGTTTTAAATCTGATTGTGATCAGATTTTGTCATATCACTAATAATGTTTCTTTCTTAGCAGAATTTTGGAAAAATTAGGTAGATCAGTAGTGCTTCTCAAGTAATTCCTAGCAAATACAGAAGGCAATATAATTTGGTTGTCTATACCTGATACAAATTTTATTCTCTATTTTTCATTTAACAAATATGCATGCCCATACAATGTGTCTGGCGTTATTCTAGTGTCAAGTACACATTTACATAGACACAAATCCCTACTTGCAAAGGAGAGCATTTTATAGTGAAAAGCTCATAGCCTAGCTAGGAGAACCAAAATGAGAGGGAAAGTGGGAAGAGAAGTGACTGATGAGAAACAGATTTTATCAACTGATGTAGTTAATTACCAGGTAGCAGAGGAGGAGCTCTGCTTGAATTATATTATATATATATATTCTATATATTCTATATATATTCTCTATATATATATTCTCTCTATTCTATATATAGAGAGAATATATATAGAATATATATTATATATAGAATTTATATAATATATTATACCAATGTTCATGATTTGTCTGTGTTCAGGGATAATATATATTATATATATTATTATTGAATAATATTATATATATTATATCTCTTCTTATATATATTATAAGACTTGAATTTCAACTAAGAATCCCAGGTATGGAGACAAACTCAAAAAATATTCTAAAGGGAGAGAATAAGAGTGAAGGCATTAATAAAAATAAACTCCTACTTAAATGATCCTCAAATCTAAATTCTAAATCATTTGAATAATTTTAACTTTAAGAAAATAAAGATTAAAACAAAAACAAAAAAAAAAAAAAAAGGAAAAAAAAACCCAAATCTCAACAATTAGTACCTAAATTCACTCCAGATAAAAGTGATGTTATGGAACAGTCTGACAAAGATTTTAAGTAAACATTTTGAATGCTTGAATGGATACGTATAGGCTTAATTTCCCTTGAAAATTAAAAATATGAGATAAAAGCAGATAAATGATAAGAGAATAGTTCTTGGAAAGTGAACCAATTAGAAATTTTAGAAGTAAAACATACAGTCACTGACATAAAACTCAACAGTTTGGATAAATACAAGATTAAACTCAGTTTAAAGGTGAATCAGTCAGTTTGCCACCCAGATTGACAGGGAGACAAAGATATAAAAGAGCAGTTAAGGGAGGCCTGGATGGCTCAGTGCTTGGGCATCTGCCTTCAGCTCAGGCATGATCGGGGAATCCCGGGATTGAGTCCTGCATCGGGCTACCTGCATGTAGCCTATTTCTCTCTCTGCCTGTGTCTCTGCCTGTGTCTCTGCCTCTCTCTCTCTCTCTCTCTCTGTGTGTGTGTGTGTCTCTCATGAATAAATAAATAAAGTTTTTAAAAAAATAAAATAAAAGCAGTTAAGAAATACAGAGAATAGTTTGAGGGATTATAACTTATGCTGATCTTATATGGTAGCTATTAAGTATAAGGGACAAGTAAGCAATTAACATGTGGCTAGTCTGAATTGTTATGTGCTATAAATGTAAAATACACATCAGATTATAGGGACTTAGTTTAAAAGACGAGTGTGAGATATCTCTAATATTTTTTATTTTATTTTAAAGATTTTATTTATTTATTCATGAGAGACCGAGAGAGAGAGAGAGAGAGAGAGAGAGAGAGGCAGAAACACAGGCAGAGGGGGAACCAGGCTCCTTGCAGGGAGCCCAATGTGAGACTCAATCCCAGGAACCCAGGATCATGACCTGAGCTGAAGGCAGACGCTCAACCATTGAGCCACCCAGGCATCCCTCTAATAATTTTTATATTGATCTTTAATCATTTTATATTGGTTTATATTGATATATGGTAATATTTTGGATCTTCTGAGCTAAATAACAAATATTAAAATTAATGTCATATGTTTTTATTTTAATGTGGCTACATAAAATTTTAAGTTATATATGTGGCTTACATTACATTACTGGTGGGGAATGGTGGTCTGTATAGTATTTACTCTTATGCAAGAGTTCCAGGAAACAGTATAGAGGAAATAGTGGAGAAAAAATATTTGAACAGATAATGGTTAAATTTTTATACAATTGAAGAAAGATAATTACAGTCATATGGTACATTAGGCTATGTTAAGGATAAATAAAGACATACTCAAAGTTTATAATGAAGTTGTATAATAAGAACAATTTTAAAATTTGTAGTTTGCACCAATGGGTTACCTATAAAAAAACGGTTGGGTCAATAATAGACTCCTCTGGAGGTCACAGACAATAGAATAACATTCTTAAATTGATGAACAAAAATAGCTGACAATCTTTTTTTTTTTTAAGATTTTATTTATTTATTCATGAGAGACACACACACACAGAGAGAAGCAGAGACACAGGGAGAGGGAGAAGCAGGCTCTATGCAGGGAGCCTGATGTGGGACTCCAAACTGGTTCCCCAGGATCAGGCCCTGGGCTGAAGGCAGCGCTAAACCGCTGAGCCACCCGGGCTGCCCAATAGCGGACAATCTAAAAGCATTGTGCCAAAATAGATATACAAGTATAAGGAAAAAAGGAAAGGGGAAAATACATTTTCAAATAACAACATGTAGTTTACCATCCATGGGTCTTCACTAAGAGTTGTGGAGGAATGTGTATCAGCAAGGATAGTGGACCAACGGGAGGCATGGGATGCAACCAAGCCTAGAAAGTGAGAAAATATTAGTGATTTTAACTCTATTTTAGTAACTTCTTTTTGTTTGTTTCATAGCAGGTAAAGTAATGAAATGGATCAGACAAATGTTCAATGTCAAGTTAGAGGATGCTAACACTAGAAAAATAGAAATATTCATTGTCAAGAATATGAATTATGAAATTAACAGTAATCCTAAAAAAATAGAAATATAATGCATAGTTTCCAAAATTGAAAAATTCCTGAATTGCCAACAGGAATGTGAAGCGAAGGAGAAAAAGTGAGTGGGGGGCAGAGGGAAGGGGGGAGGGAGGGTAGAGAACAGGAGGGGGAATTGGATAGGAAGGAAGAAATGGAATTTTTTTTTTAAAGTCCAAATGGATCAGTAATCACATCATATATAAGTTGATTAACTACTGATTAAAATCAGAAATCATCAGATAAAAAGAAATATAATCTAAGTAGAAAGCATTTGTAAAATATTTAGATAATATAAAACAAAAATAAAAAGGAAGAGAAAATAAATGTTTAGAAGAGTGCTTACCACATAGTAGGAATTCAATAAATGTTACTTATCATTTCACAGTTTTCTTCCAGATGATATATGTTTTCATATTAAAATGATCAGATTCTTTATTTCATATACCTCAAAATGTTGAAATGGAAACAATATGAAGAGAAATGCTTTAAGAAATAGCAATCTTCTTTTCTGTACAAAGTCAACATTTACAAAGCGTAGGGGCGAAGGTGATAAATCACTGAACTGTATAGTTCCCTGGCCTGGAGCTCAGTTTAAATACATGTCAGGGTCTTTTCATCTGCCAGGCAGTATGCAGTCTGCCACCAGGCGAGCAAAATAAGAAAACACAATACTACGGCTCTGTGGAGATCATAGTCTGGCAAAGAAATTCTTAACTGAGTAGATGGATCTAGTTTGAGATTCATGTGAACCTTCAGGAAATCTTTGGAATCTCTGAAATGATAGACAAAATGTAGTTTTATGTATTTTGTCAGTGTGATAGGTCAGTAACTTTCATCACATTGGAAGAGTTGATATCTCCACAAAATTTAATATCACCATCCTAGGATTGGTTAGCTAACGTGTGCCCATGGAAGTTAAAAGAAATGGAAAGGCAAGCTTTCACATTTTTTTATATTTTTCTTACTTACAATTTAACTTAGGAAATTAGATTTCTCATTTTATAGTAATTGTCCTCTGAAAGACACATTCCGCACCCCCCATCCTCCCTGCCCCTCTTTGGGCATAACGTAGTTCTTACATTATTCAACTTGTAAGGTTTAATGCTCCTGACAGCCAGTTTCAAATTGACTTTTGTGGCCCATTCTCAATTATACTTGCAAATTAGTAAGGATGGTTGAGTGATAAAAAGAAACCCTTGGATAATCTCCAAACCTCATTTTAGCCAATAATTTCTATATTTTTATCATTCTTTTTTTTTTTTTGCAAGAACTTCTTAAAATAGGTTTCAAAAATAAGTCATTTGGATTTTACTTCCATCTACTGTCCCTCTCTCCCCTGTAGCGAGTATGTTAATGACCCATAGCAAAAGACCTGGAACCTTGTAAATGGCTCAAGGAATTTAAACAGGAGGTAATTTCCTATTTTCTGGCACCCCAGCTGCTTTTATCAACTTGCTTTCAGCCTTATAATAAATGTAGACACAGGTGTGAATAAATAATATTTTTCATGTGTTGTGGTCTCATAAGCTTGCTTATTTTCTTAGGCAAAATCAGGATAAAAGTTCACATAACATATATGTAATACATTAGAATTTTACTGTTTTTTAACGTAATATGATATGTGGTCGGTTTTACAATAAGCAAAAACCTTGACTAAGGGAGGTTCTGTGATATTTATTAACCAAGGCACCCTAGATACACCTCTGAGATCAGTCAGTCCTCAAGTTTAACTTTTGGTGATAATTTATATTATGTTTCAGATTATAATACAGTTTGTTACAAGAAGAGTATCTTTTAGTGAGAACTGCTACTCATAATTAGAGTGACCTTGGGCAATTGACTTGGTTTTTCTAAGCCTTAGTTTTCCAATTTCTAGAGTGGGTATTGATGATATCATCATCATCATCATCATCATCATCATCATCATCATCATCATAACTTACAGGGTCATTTCAAGGACAGAATGAGATTAATTCATGTAACAGGGTTAATGCAGGGGACACCTGGGTGGCTCAGCAGTTGAGCGTCTGCCTTTGGCTCAGGGGCGTGATCCTGGGGTCTGGAGTTGAGTCCTGAATCAGGCTCCCTGTAGGGAGCCCTCTTCTCCCTCTGCCTATGTTTCTGCCTCTTTCTCTGTCTCTCATGAATAAATACATAAAATCTTTTTTCAAAAAAACAAGGTTAATACAGACCCATTTTCCAGGAAGAATATTTAATAAAAGAATACTTTTTCTCTTAAACATTCAAGGGCCATAAGTTCCTCCATTTTTCTACTTTAGCACAGCAAGTATAGTAATACTTTATTGGTTCCCTTTTCTCAAGTATTTCTGAGTATTACTAAAGAATGTTTTATTGATGCTGTAAAGCAATTACATGCAAACCAGGAAAAAACCCACAAGCAAAATACTGAGTGGACAGTGCCAAATACAGAAAATTACATACAATCAGATTCCATTCACCCTTTGCATAGGGCAGGTAGTGATTGGAAGACAGCAGAAGGGACATTTCTGAGGTGCTAAGAATGTTCCTATTTTTGAACTGGGTGCTCCTAAGACAAATGTGTTTAATTTGTGAAAATTTATTAAACTGAAAAAATTTTTTTTTTTTTTTTTAGAGAGAAAGAGAGCTGAGTGAGGGGCAGAGGGAGAGGGAAAGAGGGAATTATTTTTTAAGATTTATTTATTTGAGAGAAAGAGCATACATGCACGAGTGGAAGGAGGAGCAGAGGAAGGAGAGAGAATCCTGAAGCAGACTCCCCACTGAGCACAGAGCCCAGTGTAGCACTCAATCCCAGGACCCTGAGATCATGACCTGAACCAAAATCGGGAGTCGGATGCTCAACTGACTGAGCCACCAGCTGCCCCTAGCGGAAAACTTTTGAAAAATACATTTACAAAGGTACATTTATTCACCAAAAAATTTTAAATGCTTTTTGTAAAAAAACACCAGTCCATCTGGGTATTAGTTGTCCTACTTTTTGACCCATCCACATGATGCTGAATGCTCCATTGTTGACTGATTTCTTCTTGCCTTGTTACCTTGCCTCTACTTTGCCTGTTCGAACTTGTCCTGTGTGTGGGTTCAGACCTCTCCCTTTAGTCTTAAAGCATAGAGCAGAACAGACTGATAAAACTTTCCTCATGCTGTGCATGGAGCAGAAAAGAGTTGAACCAATGCAGCACATGCCTCAGAGATAAGCAGGAGTTGAAATGCATGGCCAGAACCCTCTGCATGAGTTCTTGGCTGGTTATCTATAAGCCCTTGGAGTCACCTTGTGCTGTGACCCAGACACTCCTTCACACCCCCTAGCTACAGGAGTTTGACATTACTCCCTCTTCTCTAGCCAGTATTCTGGGTCCCCATATTTCTCTGTGACTTGGGGAAAATGGTATTTTCTTCGTCTGAGACTCAAGACTACTACAAAGTCAGCCTAATCAACATAGACAGGAACTTTGACTACAGTGTATACACACTATTATATAAAGGAGAGCATAATAAAGTGTAAGTATTCATGGCCTTGCCCCTTGTCAGGCAATGAGTGGAGATAAGACTCAAGTCCATATTCAGAGAAGCACAAAGCACATACTTTAGGAACTAACTGGAGGGAAAAGCAGAATGGAGAGCAGGAAGGAGAAATGACCTACCTTTTCAATTGGGAACTAGAGATCACCCAAGGGGAAGGGAGACAGTAGACCTAGACTTTTCATGAAAAGGGGAAATTATTGAATCCCTATGAAGTATTGTGTTTTGGGAGAAAGAGATGGGTAATGATTATTAGGAAATTTTCCCTTGTGTGTCCTCTGTGCCACCTCTTGAGAACATTCTCAAGAACTTTTGGGCCTTTAGAGAAAAATTTGATTTATTTTGTTCCCTCATGATACTAAGATAAGTGTTGAGAGAGCAAGATGGCCCAGTGTAATCAGTTGCATTAAATATATCAGTAACAAAGTTGATTGCACAGTATTCCAGAACTTGTCATTTAGGGACATTTTTTTTTTTTTTTTTTGGTGTGTGTTTACTTTATTGTTGTGTAACAGAATGATCAATTCAAGAGCTTGTCCCACTGGTCATCTCTCCCCACTAAACTAAGAACAAAGGTATTCAATACCCTCAGCACCCCTAGCCAGATTTAAAAGTGCTGAAATTGGAGTTTCAAATTAGTTTATTTTTCATCCAAAATTTTAAAAATTCCTGGAACAGGTTTCTAACAAAATTCAAAACCAAAACACCTGGACTTCCTTTCCTTCAGAATTTGTTACAGTAATAATCATAACTTATACAACACTCTGTGACATGCACTGTACTAAGAACTTTACATTTCACTTATTTAATCTTTATAACAAACCTAGGAAGTAGGTACTCCTAATTCTCATCTCCATTTTACTGAAGAAGAAACTGATGCACAGAGAGGGTAAGTGATTTGTTTAAGGTCACACAGCTGGTAATGATAGAGCTCTGATTCAAGCTCAGACGCTTTGCCTGTCCATTATCTCAGTTTTATTGTCTCTAAAAAGACCACTTTGTCAGTCTCATACCCAGCATAGATAATAGTGACAGTAAGTCAAAGAGGAGGCAGGATTGAAAGTCACATTTGTGAGTGGAGGTCAAGGTATGAAGAGGGCAATAAAAGATCTTTTTCCAAAATGTTCTTGCTCTATTTTATATTTCCTTTTCCAGTTGCACTTTAGAATTAGCTTGTCAAACTGCATTAAAAAATGCCATTGAAATTTTGGCTGGGGTTGTACTGAACATACAGATAATTTGGGGAGAACTGAAAGTTTTAAGATACCGAAACTACTATAGAATCATGAAATACTTTTCCATTTTATTTCTTTATATAAGTCAGCAAATGCGTATATTTTTTCATCTCAGTTGTACACATTTCTATAATTTCTGGGTTTTTTATGGGTGTGTTACTACTATGAATGGACTTCCATCATATTATAAATCCTATTTTTGGGATATAGGAGAGTCATTAAATTCTGTTTATTTCACAAATGGACACCTTATTGAAATATCTTAATAGTTCTAAACAGTTGGGGGGATGATTCATATTCATCACTTAACACATTAACTGACTCATAAGTACATAATAAAGGTTATCTGCTATTTTTTATTAGCAAATAGATTCAATTTATTATTTTACAAATGATTTTCTGTCTATATCCTAGATGAGATTTTGTAGAATTTTTGTGTTAACTTTGCTTTTTAAAAATTGATTTTTAATCATCTTTAAGAATGAAACAATATTTAGTACTCCCTTGAATAGAAATAAGAAATTTAGCCATCTTTAGGTAAATTGCACAGTTTCTCCCTTCCTTTTTTTTTTTTAATTTTATTTATTTATTCATGAGAGACACAGAGAGAGAGAGAGAGAGAGAGAGAGGCAGAGACAGAGGCAGAGGGAGAAGCAGGCTCCATGCAGGGAGCCCGATGTGGGACCCGATCCCAGGTCTCCAGGATCACACCCCAGGCTTCAGGCTGCGCTAAACCGCTGCGCCACCGGGGCTGCCCCAGTTTCTCCCTTCTGCCTCCCAATTTTTTACTCTTGAGATTTCAAGTCTAGATGGTTGTTATAACTAAATATGTAAGCATTATAAGTCACAGGCATCAACTGGTGATCAGCAGTCAGACAAGGTCAGGGAATCTTGTGAATCAGCACTTCACCCACTTTTCACTCCATTCCCTAGTCTCATTATTATCAGGATCCCTAGGGTGCCTTATGACCATCAGAGATAATGGGAAATGTCTTCTCAGTTATGAGCTAGGCATATCCCCATAGTAAAACTAGGACAAGGCCCAGGAAGGGATATATCCTCAGAAGACCTTGACCCCAGGAAAAGCTGTGGGTCCTGAGCATGGGGATGATTGATGATAACCCCAAATGTTTGTGCCAGATTTCCCTGTAAGCCACAAAGAACTTGGACGTCCTTCTTGCCCCTGAGAGTACAGGAAGGCCAGGAACCAAGAAGATTCTTTTGCAGAGGCTGTTTACAAATTTTCTGGCTATGAGGGTAGAGACTGCATCCTTTCAACCATCACTGGGACTATGGTCACTTAACAGTGTTATGGGTCCAGGTGAAAGGAAACAGAACAATAGAAGTCAATTTAAGATGCCCTAGCAATGAGAAAGAAGAGCAGAGCAAAGAGAACCCTTACCCAAGACTGCTGGCAGAGATAGATGGTAACTTGATTAAAAATAATAAAAAAGTACTTATATGAAGAATGCCTGTCTTGAACTTAAAAGAATTTATTTCTGACCTTATTACTTCAGAAGGCTTGAAGGAGAAAAAATAATCATCAAATGGCTGGGCAAATGGAAAGGCAAAGCATAAGGATGGATGCTATGTGAGAAAATACAAGAAATGTGGAGAATATGTCCAATGGATATTACATGTATATAATGGTATTCCACTGGGAGAGGGGGGAGAAAACAGATGAAGGAAGGACAAAAATTAAATGATAGATTAAAATATCCCTGAACTGGAAAAATGGCAGATTGGGTAGACTGAAAGAGCAGGGTTGATGAAAAATGTCTGGGATGGGCTGGTAAAAGTCTTAATGTCTAAGGTTAAAGGGAAACCTTATGAAAATCCAGTCAAGTTTCCTAAAAAAAAAGTCACACTCACTGTACTTCTCTTTTATAGTACTGGGAGATAGAGCAGAGTGTGGTCTTGTCTAGACTTCAGAGAGAAAATTACTACAATGTCGTATTGCTGTACCAAGTCAAGATATCCTTCCACTGTTGAGATGAAAGGAAAAATAATTCAGGATGTAAGTAATTCAAAGAAGTGGTCCTATGTCCTGTCCTCAGACAGTCTGAGCAAAGCATTTAAGAAAAGACCACAAATAACAAACAGGTAGCACAGTTTAGGGAAAGATAAGGAAGTAAATAGTGCTGAGAAATGGTATATATGATATTCAGTAAAGATATATTGCCTGGAAATATACAATATGTAAGTGTGAGTGAAGATATATTGCCTGGAAATATACAATATGTAAGTGAAGGACTCTAGAAAATATATATGCTAACCAAGATTAGTAATAGCTCAGACCTAAAGGGGATAAAGTATCTGGGGAAAAGCTATGAGATGGAGAAGGAAGAAAGTTTTCTAAAGATCTCAGTTTAGGGGTGCCTGAGTGGCTCAGCGGTTAAGCCCTTTGGCCCAGGTCATGATTCTAGGGTCCTGGGATTGAGCCCTGCATCAGGCTCCCTACTCAACAGGAGTCTGCTTCTCCCTCTTCCTCTGTCCAGCTCACTCTCTCTCTCTCTCTCTCTCACTCTCTCAAATAAATAAATAAATAAATAAATAAATAAATCCATTTATAGGGGATGTGAGAGGAATGACAGGCAGGGGAAAGTGAGGAGTAACAGTGAGATAAACAGTTTTTATAGAAAGGGGATATAGTAGTCCTAAAACTTAATTGTAGTATTATCAAGATACTCAATAAGAGTATAGCTAGTAGAATAGAATGAAGACCATTAAAAGAATAGAAAAGCACAGCAGATCTTTCTATTTAGCAAGGGAAACAGTAAAAAGAATAGTGTCATTAACATCAGCAAGTCAAAAAGGAAAAAAATGAAGAAACAACATTTAAATAAGTAATAAAGCTACTTGAATAAAATACAGTATCAATCATATTAAATATAAATAGACTGAATTCCTGCATTAAAGTTTAGGGACTTTAATAGAAAGGGTTAAAAAAAAGAATATATGTTATTTGCATTCAACACACTTAAAATGAAATAATGAAAAATGGGTAACAAAGTGGTGGTAAAGAATATACCAGAAAGTCAGAGGGAAAAAAAAAAAAGAAAGAAGACCAGCAGTGTTAGTGTCAGATAAGGTGAAATTAGACTTAAGAAATCCAAACAGGATGAAATGTGATGTAAGCTATCATAATGAGAAAAGTATAATTTGTGAAACAGTTATGAAAATCACGAGCTTATGTACCAAAGCAAATAGCATAATTTATGTTTTTCCAAAATTGACTTTAGTTTCAACAAAATGCTTAATTTTATTATGATAACCAATTTTTATTATAGTAACAGACAAATCTAAGCAATTAAAAAGTTATATTCAAAGTGTACAAAATTTAAATATATTTTCATCACAAATTGAAATAAGTGAAAAATATTAAAAACTGAAGAATTAATTTACATAGCATCATTAAAATTATTTTCCCTTGAAACTATCTGAAGTTATCTATTAAGATTAAGGGACAAATTAATGATATTTTTTTTAAGAAGCCAACATCTTAAAATCAGTTTTTAAAATTTAATTTCATTCTATTAAATATTTTAATAAAAATAAAATTTCCCATTCTAGTGTGTTCTAGAATTCCAAGAATACCAGGGAAATGAATCTTGAGGCAGGAATTTATCATATTCATAACAACTGAAAGGAAGGATTTGGGACAAGTTAATTTGTCTTTCCCTTTACTGGAGTATTAATCCCATTCAAATCCTCTTTGAGTTTTAAATCAGTATTCATCTCTGATACTAGCTGAAGAACAACCTTAATGACATTAAGAAAGAGTTACCTTTATTTTTAGCACACTGGTTAGGAAATGTGCAGAAGTGTTTTCCCTGGGACCTTATCAGTAGTAAGTCAAAAGAATGGATGCTGAGGATGCACAGACCATCAGATCTCACATGAGGCACACATGTACTCTTTCAAAAAATGTTTGTGTGCATGCGTTTTTGTGAGATGGAGACTCTTCCAAAAAATGCCCAGGCAGGGGTCCTTTTTGCCTGTATCCAAGGTAGTTCTGATTATAAAATATCTCAAAATAATAAACAGAAAGATTTTCAGGTTAAAATCTATGGAATAGTAACAGCTGCTCTCAAAGGAAAAAGTATAACTAAAATGCAATCACTTAAAAAATTCTGTCAGAAATTGAGAAAATTTCAAGACCAACTCCTTCATATCCAAGTTAATCAGAGTTGTCTGTGATATCAGTTTTCTACTTGTGACCTTTTGATCCTTAATCTGCCCTTATCTTTTTGTATTGGATAATTTTGCTGATATTTTCATAAGACATCATCTAATTACTTTTTGGTAGCATAGCTTTTCACAGGAGAACATTGTGAGGTAGTATTCAGGGATTTACAATCTAGACCCAAAAACCATAGGGAAATCTGAGAATGCCCTAACATTGTAAGCAAAAACTTGCATTTATTCTTAATTACATTTTGCTTCTTCTACGTGGAGAAGATTTATGGCTTTTGTCATATTCTTTTAAAAAATAATTCCAGTATAATTAACTAACAGTGTTATTTTAGTTTTAGGCATACAATTCAATGATTCAGCAATTCTATACATTACTCAGTGCTCCATCATGATAGGTGTACTCTTAATCTCCACCGTTTTCACCCATTTCCCCATCTACTTCCCCTCTGGTAACCATCGGTTTGTTCTCTTTAGTTAATAGTCTGTTTCTTGATTTGCCTCTCTTTTTATGTTCTCTATGATTGTTTTGTTTCTTAAATTGCACATATGAATGGAATCATATGGTATTTTTCTTTGTGACTGATTTCATATAGCATTATACCCTGTACATCCATATATCCATCCCTATTGTTGCAAATGGCAAGATCTCATTATTTTTTGTGGCTGAGTAATATGTGATACACACATCTTCTATATCCATTCATCTATCGATGGACACATGGGCTGCTTCCATAATTTGGCTATTGTAAATAATGGTACAGTGAACATAGGGGAGCATATATCTTTTCAAATTAGTGTTTTTGTTTTCTTTAGGTAAATACCTAATAGTGGAATTACTGGATCATATGGTAATTCTATTTCTAATTTTTTGAGGAGCTTCCCTACTGTTTTCCATGGTGGCTGCACGAGTTAACATTCTCATCAGTAGCATAGGAGAGTTTGTTTTTCTCTACATCCTACCAACATTTGTTTCTTTTGTTTTTGATTTTAGCCATTCTGACAGGTATGAAGTGATATCTTACTGGTGTTTTTGATTTGCATTTCCCTAATGACAAGTGATGTTGAACATCTTTTCGTGTGTCTGTTGGCCATCTGTATGTATTGTATGAAGAAATGTCTTTTCATGGCTTCTGCCCATTTTTAGTTAGATTATTTAATTTTGATATGTTGAGTTATATAAGTTCTTTTTTTTATTTTTAACATTTTAAAAAAATTTTTATTTATTTATGATAGTCACAGAGAGAGAGAGAGGCAGAGACGCAGGCAGAGGGAGAAGCAGGCTCCATGCACCAGGAGCCCGACGTGGGATTCGATCCCGGGTCTCCAGGATCGCGCTCTGGGCCAAAGGCAGGCGCCAAACCACTGCGCCACCCAGGGATCCCTATAAGTTCTTTATGTAATTTGTATGGTATGTCATTTGCATATCTTCTGCCATTCAGTAGGTTGTCTCATGGTTTTATTGATAATTTCCTGTGCAGTGCAGCAGCTTTTTATTTTGATGTAGTCCCAATAGTTTATTTTTCTTTTTGTTTCCCTGCCTCAGAAGACATAATAGATAAAAGTAGTTAGAGCTGACGTCAGAGAAATTACTGCCTGTGCTCTTCTCTAGGACTTTCGTGGTTTTAGGTCTCATGTTTAGATCTTTAAGTTTATTTTTATTTATGGTATAAGAAAGTAGGCCAGTTTAATTCTTTTGCATGTTGCTGTCCATTTTTCCCAACACCATTTGTTGAAGAGAGTCATTTTTCCCATTGCAGATTCTTGCCTCTTTTGTTATAGATTAATTGATCATATAATCATGAGTGTATTTCAGGACTCTTTTCTGTTCCATTGATGTTCGTGTCTGTCTTTGTGCCAGTACTATACTGTTTCAATTGCTACAATTCTGTAGTATATCTTGATAGCTGGGATTATGATACCTCCAGTTTTTTCTTTCTCAAGCTTGTTTTGGCAATTCAGGGTCTTTGGTTGTTGCGCATAAATTGTAGGGTTATTTGATCTAGTTCTGTAAAAACTACCGATAGTATTTTGATAGGGATTGCATTCAATATATAGTATAGACATTTTAACATTGTTTTCTCAATCCATGAGCAGAGAGTATTTTTCCATTTATTTGTGTCATCTTTAATTTCTGTCAACAATGTTTTATAGTTTTCAAAGTACAGGTATTTCACCTCTGTGGTTAAGTTTATTTCTAGGTTTTTTTTTTTTTTTTTTGGTGCAGCGTAAATGGAACTATTTTATTGATTTATCTTTCTGCTACTTACTACTAGTGTATAGAAATGCAGTGGATTTCTGTATATTGATTTTGGATACCAAACCTTACTGAATCCATTTAAGTAGGTTTTTAGTGGAATCTTTAGTATGTTCTATATGTATCACGTCATCTGCACATAAGGAAAGTTTTAGAATTCTAGTACAATATTGAATAAAAGTGGTGAGAATGAACATCCTTGCCTCATTCCTGATCTTAGGGGAAAAGCTTTCGGTTTTCCACCAGTGAGTATAATGTTAGCTGTGGGTTTTTTATATCTAGCCTTTATTATGTTGAAGTATATTCCATCTGAAGCTTCTTTGTTGAAGGTTTTTTAAAAATAAGGAATGAGTATTGTAGTTTGTCAAATGCTTTTTCTGCATCCATTGAAATGCTCATATGATTTTTATCATTTCTCTTGTTGATGTGTTGTATCACACTGATTGATTTGTGAATATTTAAACACTCTTGCATCCCAGAAATAAATCCCACTTGATCATGGCAAATGATTTTTTTTAATGTATTAGTTGGATTTGGTTTGCTACTACCTTATTGAGGAATTTTGTGTCTATGTTCATCTGTGATAATGGCCTGTAGTTCTCTTTCTTAGTGGCCTCTTCATCTGGTTTTGCTATCAGGGTAACACTGGCCTTACAGAATGAATTTGGAAGTTTTTCTTCCTCTCCTGTTTTTTTGGAATAGTTTAAGAAGTATACATATTAACTATTAACTCTTCTTTAAATTTTTGGTAGAATTCACCTCTGAAGCTGTCTGGTCCTGGACTTTTTTTTTCATTGGGCACTTTTTGATTACTGATTAAATTTCAGTGCTGGTAATGTCTTTCCAAATTTTCTATTACTTCCAAAATCAGTTTTGGGATGTTATATGTTTCTAGAAATATATCAATTTTTTTCTAGATTATCCCATTTGTTGGCATATGATTTTTATAATATTCTTTTATATTCCTTTGTGTTTTTGTGATGTCAGTTTTTATTTTTCTTCTTTCTGATTTTGTTTGAGTCCTCTCTCTCTCTTTTTGATATATCTGGCTAAAGGTTTATAATTTTTGTTGATTTTTTCCTGGTTTCAATAATCTGTCCTATTGTTCTGTTTTTTTTTGTTTGTTTGTTTTGTTTTGTTTTTTAGTTTCTTTTACAGTGATTTCTGCTCCAATCTTTATTATTTCCTTCCTTCTATAGGTTCTGGGTTTTGTTTGTTCTTCTTATTCCAGCTTCTTTAGGTTGTTTATTTGAGATTTTTCCTACTTCTTGAGGTAGGCCTGTGTTGCTATCAACTTTCCTCTTAGAACTACTTTTGATGCACCCCAAAGATTTTGGAACATTGTGTTTTCATTTTCATTTGTTTTCATATATTTTTTGATTTCCTCTTTGATTTCTTGGTTGATCATTCGTTAGCAGCATGATATTTAACCTCCACCTACTTGTGCTCTTTCCAGATTTTTTTCTTGCGGTTGATTTCTAGTTTCATAGCATTTTGGTCAGAAAAGATGCATGGTATAATTTGATCTTTTTTAATTTGTTGAGACTTTCTTTGTAATCTAACATGTGATCTGTTCTGGAGAATGATCCATGCGCACCTGAAAAGAATGTGTATTCTGCTATTTTAGGATAGAATGTTCCAAGTATATCTATTAGTTCCATCTAGTACAGTGTGTCATTCAAGTTTCTATTTATTTGTTGATTTTCTGTTTGCATGATCTACCCATAGATATAAGTGGGGCATTACAATTCTCTACTATTATTGTTATTATTATTATTCCCTTTATGTTTGTTATTAGCTGCTTTATGTATTTGGATGCTGCCATGCTGGGTGCTTAAATATTTACAATTGTTTTATCTTATTGTTGAATTGTTCTCTTTTTGATTTTACAGTGTTCTGGGTCTCTTGTTACAGTCTTTGTTTTAAAGTCTATTTTGTCTATAAGTATTGCTACTTCCACTATGTTTTCACTTCCATTTGCATGCTAAATGCTTTTCTGTCCTTTTACTTTGAATATCTGTATGTTGTTCAGTCTGAAATGGGTCTCTTGTAAGCAGTATATTGATGGATCTTGCTTTTTTATCCATTCCATCACTGTGTGTCTTTTGATTGGAGCCTTCAGTCTATTTATATTCAGTGAGTATTGATAGGTATATATTTATCGCCATTTTGTTAATTGCTTTATCATTGTTTTTGTAGTTCTTCTCCTTTCTTCTATTGTGGTTTGATGGCTTTCTTTAGTAATATAGTTAAATTCCTTTCTTTTTTTTTTTGCATGTCTATTACTAGTTTTTTATTTGTGGTTACTACTAGGCTTATATATAATAATTTGTGCATATAGCAATCTATATTAAGTTGGCAGTTGCATAAGTTTGAACCCATTCTTTACTCCTCTCTCCCATATTTTAGGTATATGATATCATACTTACATCCTTTCATTTTGTGAAAGCCTTGACTCTTGACTGTTTTGTTTGTTTGTGTGTGTGTGTGTGTGTGTGTGTGTGTGTGTTTAGAGAGGGATAGAGAAAGGAGGGGCAGGAGAGGGAGAGAGAGAATCCTAAGCAGGCTCCATACCCAAGGCAGAGCCCAGTGAGGGGCTCGATCCTATAACTCCAAGATCATGACCTGAGCCAAAAGTGAGAGTCAGATGCTTAACTGACTGAGCCACCAAGGTACCCTTGCTTTTGCACTTCTTACTTTTCTTATTCCTGCTTATCTTTCCTTTCCACTTAAAGAATCTTCTTTAATATTTCTAGTAAGGCTGGCTTGGTGGTGTTAATTCCTTTAACTTTTGTTTGTCAGGTAAACTCTGTATCTCCTATTCCAAATGATAGCCTTGCTGGGTAGAGTATTCTTGGCTGCACATTTTTTTGTTCTTGTTCAGCACTTTGAATATATCATGCCATTCTCTCTGGCTTACAGAGTTTCTGTTGTTAAATCAATGATAGCTTTATGGGGTTTTCCTGTGTGTAACTATTTTATTTTCTCTTGCTGCTTTTAAATTTTTCTCTTTATTGGGGCACCTGGGTGGCTCAGTAACTTATGTCTGACTCTTGATTTTGGCTCAGGTCATTATCTCAGGTTTGTAAGATTGAGCCCTGTGTCAGGCTCCATGCTCAGAGTGGAATCAGCTTGAGATTTTCTCTCTCTTCTGCTGCTTCTCCCCCTGCTCACACACTCTCTCTAAAATAAATAAATAAAATCTTAATAAAAGAATTCTCTCTTTATTGCCACTTTTTTGCCATTTTAGTTTATGTCTATTTGGACCTCCTTAGGATGATTTTACTGGAGGTTCTCTTTGTCTCCTGGATGTGAATTCTGTTTCTTCTCCAGATTTGGGAAGTTTTAAGCTACTATATCTTCAAAAAAATTTCCTGTCCCCTTCTCTCTCCTTTTTTTTTCTGGGATCCCTATAATCTGAAAGTTATTATTCTTGATAGCATTACTGAATTACCTTAATCTATTTTCATTTTTTAATTATATTTTCCTCTCTCATTCAGTTTGCTTGCTTTGCATTACTCTGTCCTCCAGGTCACTGATCTACTCTGCTGCTTCTAGTCTACTATTCATTCCTTCTAGTGTATTTTTAGTTTAATTTATTGGTCCTTTATATATGATTGGTTCTTTTTTTAAGATTTTATTTACTTATTTGACAGAGAAAGAGCAAGAGAGAGCACAAGCAGAGTGGGGGGCAGAGGGAGAAGCAGACTCCCTGATGAGCAGGGAGCCTGATATGGGGCTCGATCTTGGGACTCCAGGATCATGACCTGAGCTGAAGGCAGATGCTTAGCCAACTGAACTGCCAGGAGCCACTGATTGTTTTTTTTTTTTTTATGTTTTCTCTCTTTTTGAGAGTCTCACTGAGGTCTTCTACTCTTTTCTCAAGTCTAGTGATTGTCCTTATGAACATTCTTTAAATTCTCTATTAAGCATTTTACTTATTTCTGTTTTGTTTAGCTCTCTTGTGATTTTGTCCTGCTCTTTCATTTAGGACATACTTCTTTGTTCTTCACTTTGTCTAACTTACTGTCTGTTTTGTGTAAGGAAAGTAAGTTACATTTCCTAATCTTGAAGAAGAGGTCCTGTAGTGCCTGGCAGTGCAGGATCCCCTGTTCACCAGGTTCTGGTTCTTCAGGGGCATCTCCAGTGTGTATTCCTTTGCCCTACTGTTGTAGCTGAGTCACATTTGCCTTCAGTCTAGTCATCTGCAATGGCTCTCTTTGCCTATTATGATCAGGGTTTGGTCCCTGTGTTGTTAGTGGGCCGATCTAGGGCTGCCTTGGGCTTGAGTTAGGTCAACCCAGGCACTTGGAGAACTGTGGTTGTATCTATCTACAGGGTACTCTTCTGTGTTATTCCCAGAGGCTTTTGTTGGTGAATGGGGCCAATAGACTAGCTATCTGCCTCCAGCCTACTTCTGGGGCCACAAGCCAGTGTGCATGGTTATCTTCCTTACCCCTGGTACACAAATCACTTTTGGACTGGTAATGGCCCCTGTTGGAGCTGCTTAGAATGCACACCTGCCAGGGGTGTGTGTGTGTGTGTGTGTGTGTGTGTGTGTGTATAAAGGAGTTATTATCCTCCGAGATAATGGCGGCCAGGCACTTGACTCCAGCAAGATCCATGCAAGTCCACTGTCGTAGGTGACCTGAGGTCACCCTAGAAAACTCCTGTGGGCCAGGATGGAGGGGCATGGTCTACAGAGTGCAGAGATGGAGTCACTGTTAGCAAGCTAGGTGGAGAGTGCTTGGGCTGTGATGGTCCCTGCAGGTGTCAGTGTATCTAGGCTGGGAGAGAAGAGAGAAATAGAACCCTCCAGTTCTTTTGTTCATGGAGAAACTTCCCAGTCAACCCTGCCCCTCCAGCATATGTTCTGAGATTAGTTAACAAATCTTCCATCTTCAAACTGTTGCATCTATGCCTTATCTCAGCAGGGCTGTTTGTTGTACTGTCTCTTTAACAGTGGGGGCTCAATTTCCTATCACCCTCTAGCTTTCCTAGGGACTAGCTGATGATTTTTAGGATTCTGGGTATTGAGACTTGTTGATTGTATGAACTCTTGAAGTTAGGTTCCTCTGGTTTTCAAAGCCAAATGTTATAGGGATTCATCTTCCTATTGTGGGTCCCCTATGCCTGCAGTGCCTTGTGTGGGGTCTACTCCTCTCCCTCCTCTGTCCTCATGGTGTGAGGAGTAGACCCCACACAAGGCACTGCAGGCATAGGGGACCCACAGTAGGGAGGTCCCTCCTCCCTACTGTGAACAGTCTTACAGTTCAGTTCCTTGGGTCATTTTGGCTCCTGACTGCATCTCCACCCCTTCCTACCCTCTTCAATGTGGCCTTTTCTCTACATTTAGTTGTGGAGAGTTTGTTTTGCCAGTTTTCAGGTTATTCTCTGGATTATTTACACTGATGAAGGTTTTTTCTTGGTATCCATGGGATGAGGTGAGCCTAGAACCCTTCTACTCTACCATCTTCCCCCAAAATCTTCTATTGTATTCCTAAAGAGATCTATGAGGAGAAGTGCTACTATGAGTCTCTGTATGCATTTTATTAATATATTTTTTGATCCTAGTATTTGAAGAACATCATTCCTAATGTCCAGTATGGTCATTTAACACTTTACCCAAAGGTTATCAGTCAGTAGTCCTCTTGTTTTTAAAGTAATGTGTAAATGCTACTTGAAAAAAAATAATTTAATGAAATTTTGGAATTTCTAGTGAATCCCTTTTGTAAAATATTCCTTTAATATTGCTTATTCTGTGTTATTTATTGTGACTTTAATAGACGTGAATATCTATTCAAAAGAGCTCTTTGAATTAAATAATATTTATGTAACTAATGATAATTAATGTTCCAGATGATATTTTACAAAGCTTTGTAAAGATCTTTACATGTAATAAAGATTAGGTAAAAATATAGTTTTGGTCCTCTTTCCTCCATATGCCCTTAAAAAACTATTTGCCATCTAGTGTTCTCTATGGTGTTTATATTAGGCAGCTGCATGATAGTTATAAATTTAGCTTTTGCTTTATGCTAATTTTTGGCATATTTTCTGGAATGGAACAATTTCTAAAAGGCTGCACTGCAGGCATTTAAGGTAAATTCTTTGGTCATTTATAAGGATAATAGTTATGCTTTTAAAAAGCACAGTATTCTCTCTTTTAAAAAATGCATTATAGAGAACTTAACCTCTGAATATTTCTTCTCTGACTAAAGCTACCATTTTCCTTATTTCTAATGATATTTATCTTCTCACCATGGCCTCTAGCTCCTTAATCATTTTTTTTTCTACAATACATCTTCATTTCATATATTGTACTTGATTATTTCAGGAATGTTCAGTCCAGTAGGCTGTAATTCCTTTCTCTCAAAAATTGGAGAATTCCTGGGATCTTTTCCTTGTAGCCTTATGTTGCTAATCCTCAATCTTGGATACTTCCTACTACTTAATGTCTGTTTCTCTGCTTGCTGCTTCCAGAATATTGCTGAAAAATGCCAGGCAGTGAGCCAGTTTATTTGACCACCAATTCACTTAGTGCTAATTCATCTTGGCTCCTCTCTCCATCAGAAACACTTATACTCAACTTTAATTTCTCTCTTCTTTATTCTTTATATCTCTAGCTCCATAATTTCCTATTTACCTCAAACCTCTGACCTGACTCTCTTCACTCAGGAGATGGCACTTGTCTGATTCTTTATTGATTTATCAAGGTTATCTGATGTTTGCACTCTTCGTGATTTTCCTTCCCACGTCAATTTTTCCCTGCATCTTCATCCACTTTCTCGATCTGGCCTCTTTGATAAAAAATGTTATTTCATCCTTAGGGCCTCCTTCCCACTGGGGCTCTCAGTGAATCTGTCTGCTTCCATTTTCACTATGTTAGGTAAGTTGTCCTCCTTTGCATGTTCAGTATCATTATTTTCTCAGAATTCTTCCCTGCGGTTAAAAAAATAATAGCTGAACATTTTATGAGTACTCCTAATGTACTGACACTATGAAATATTTCATATTAATTATTTTATCATGAAGATGATCTTGTGTGGCAAATACTGTTAATAGTCCCATTTATAGATGAGCAAGCTGAGTCTTAGAGAATGTAGATCAACGTCAAGAATGGGACTCAAATCTAAGCCTATGCGACTTCAAAACAAATACTCTTAAGCATCTAGTTCCTATATTATTACTTTCTTCCTTTTATCAAACTTATTGGGGAAAAAAGAATCTACTTTTGGTTTCTTAAATGTTTCATTCTTAGTTTCCTGCTTAGTCACAATGTGCCTCACGTATTGACATAGCCCACTTCATTTAAAATCCTGTCTTAATGCAAACTACAATGGTGCTTGACATTGTTGTCAGTGAGACAACTTCCACTTTTAATTTCTTTTCCCCCATCCCTCTCTGATATTGTGTTCTACTGACACCACTGCCCTCACTTGTCTTTCCTTAGTATTTTTCTTTTTCTCTCCCCAGATAGTGTTCCCTAAAATTCTGTTATGTAATAATCTCTCTTCTGGGTATCTCATTGTCTTCCAAGGTTTCAAATAGCATCTAAAAAGTCAGTGTGTCCCTATTATGAACATTAACTTTGAAGTCTCTCTCAGTTACCAGACCTGAATTTCCACCTGCCTTATGATCATCTTTAAGGGCAATCACAATATTCATAAACAAGTCATTATGTCTCTGAAACGTTCATTTACTCAGCTTGACTTCCCTTCATCAAAGGCATTGCCACCCACTCATTTGGCTAAGGGGTGTGGCTTCTACTTTCCTTTTATCTTCCATAATCAGTTGGTCACCAAATCCTACTGATTCTGTGTTAGTGAGGTTCAGTTTCCTTTTTCTCCTTTTTTTTTTTCCCCCCCTTTGGTCTCTGGCCTGTAGCCCTGATTTCACTATCTCTCTTTGTGAATATTACCTATCACAATAACCTTGATTGTTTGCCTTGAGTCATCCCATTATTCAATTCAGTCTTTGCCTTGATAGCTTTGCATGAACAGGCCTTTCTTCAAAGCCTGGATATGATGAACCTTTATTTTTTTAACCCATCCTTTATATCAGTTCATGTTCCTCTTGATCATAGTACTGTCAAATTCTCTTTGTTGCACAGTCCTTCCAACAATTGTTTTGTTTACCTGGAGCTGACTCTATCCTCACCTGTAGGAGAGCACATGATTCAGGCCTGGCCAAGAGCAAATGGCCCTGATGATTGATTTAGAGATAAGAACACAGTTAGAGCCACTCAGACTTTGGGAGGAACATTATTCTCAATGGGGAATCTTCCCAAGGAAATGAAAATTGGTTCTTGTGGGACAGATGAAAAAATCTTAACTTTTACAATGGTTTGTGGCCTTCTGGAGCTGAACCCTACTGTTCAACACTACCTGACAAAATCTTATTTCTTAATTTTCTGAGGATGAGGACTGGGGGATGAGGTATGGCAATTAGGGAAAAAATGTGTTAAATGTCTCTATGGGGAGAGATAATTTAAAAATCTTGAGAAACACTAACTAGAGTGTTTGAAAGAGAAGTAATCATCTCCTGTGGGAGCAGCATCTGAAGAAAATACAGGTTCGATCTTCTGCAATCCTTTAATATTACAAAATAATAGAATGTCTGAGACTAGAGCCAAAATGAGGAAGCACACTCAGGGATGAATATAAGAGAGTTGGATCCTGATGGCATCCTTTGTACCTCTGAATCCCGTGATTTCTGAAGTGAGAATTATTGCTGGACTTAACTATGTAGGCAAATGCCTATTTCGGCTTAAGTCATTTTGAGTTGTTTTTATTTTTACTTTTTTTTAAATCAATTTCCAAGGTAATAGTCCTTAAGAATATTCTGACTCTGCCTCATATTTATACATACTAACCTGCTATTCATCTTCTCTTTCAATTTTATTGTAAATTAAACATTTATACGTCTATTAAATTTTTTAAATTACAGTATAGTAAACAGTGTTATATTAGTTTCAGGTGTACAATATAGTGATTCAACACTTCCATACATCACTCAGTACTCACCACAGCAAGTGCATTTCTTAATCCCCATCACCTATTTCATCCATCTCCCACGCACCTCCCCTCTGTAACCATCAGTTTGTTCTCTATAGTTGGGAGTCTGTTTCTTGGTTTTCCTCCTCTCTCTCTTTCTCCTTTCTCTTGCTCATTTGTTTTGTTTCTTAAATTCCACATATGAGTGAAATCATATGGTATTTGTTTCTTTCTGACTGACTTATTTCACTTAGCATAATTGCTAATATATATATATATATATATATATATACACACGCACACTGCTTTATTAATCTATCCATGAACACTGTTTCCATAATTTGTCTATTAAGTAAATAATGCTGCTATAAACATAGGGGTGCATGTATCCTTTTGAATTAGTGTTTTTATACTTTTTGGTAAATATCCAGTAGTATAATCACTAGGTCATAGGGTAGTTCTATTTTTAACTTTTTGAGGACCCTCCATACATTTTCCACATTGGCTGCACCACTTTGCATTCCCACCAGCAGTGCGGGAGTGTTCCCGTCTGCACATCCTGGCCAACACTTGTTTCTTGTGTTGTTGTTTTTAGCCATTCGGATAGGTATAAGGTGATATCACATTGTAGTTTTCATTTGCATTTTTCTGATGATGAGTGATGTTGAGTGTCTTTTCGTCAGTCTGTTGACCATCTGTATGTCTTCTTTGGAGAAATGTCTATTCGTGTCTACCACTACATTTACATATTTTTACATTGTTTTTTTTTCTTATCCATTATGTTGTTTGTATTGTAAACTCCTCTTTTTAAGACATTAAAAATGATACCTATACCATAGTCCTCAATGGATTTTCTTCAAACTATAACAGAAATTTATCTGTAATTTAGTATTTTTGTGTTATATTTTTTTAAAAAATTGATGTGGCTATATTCTAATGAGATTATATGACCTTAGAGTTTTTATGAACATTGTCTTATTTAATTTTTTAATCTCCAGGTTCTAGTAGAGTGCTTTCAACATAAGAACTCCCTAATAAAATTGATTTAATTGCATTTTTACTTGTAGATTACTGTGCATACTTAATTTTTCTTCAGTGCTTCTGAAGAGAAGAGGAAAATTGATTATTAGAACAGTATCTATACAAGTCAAAGAAGTAAAACTTAACCCAAAGGGAAGAGAACCATAATTTCATAAATAATGAATTAACTGAGTCCCTACAAACCTAGGCATTTTTGCCACATAGAGTCAGTGGAGTATAAGTGGATAGTGTGAGGATTTCACTACGGTCCAAAATGCTAGCTGGAATTGAAGAAAGGATAATTATAGGACTCCAATGCCCCAAGTGATGTCTTATTGCATAATGCATAAATCAGAGCTAATTTATGTCAGAACTAGCATCCTTCATCAGTCTAAAGGCAAGTATGCCACTTGACAAAATTGTAGGTATATGGCAGTACTGCTGGGAATATTGATTTCATAGCTTGATGGGGATGATAATAGTAAAAATTGGCGTATTTTATTGTAGAATCATTTGATTTTCTGAGGCTTAAAAAATGCCAAATTGTATCATATTATGAGACAGCAAAGCACCAATATTGTCTTCTTTTCTTCTTTCATCATGTCTTCAACCAGGATTTTTTTCCAGCTTTAAATATAATTAACATATGAAATTGTATAAGTTCAAGGTATACAACACAGTACTTTTATGTATGTATATATTGCAAAATGATTACCATGAAAAGGTTAGTTAACATATCTGCCATCTCATAAAGTTATAATTTTCTGTGTGCAGGGAGAACTTTAAAAAAATCCACTCCTTTTTTTTAATTGGAATAAATATAAGTTTAGATATGCCCAGTTTGTATAAAATTCTATAGAGTTTACTTCTATATATTTAGAATTTTTTCCTGATTTTTTTCCATCTGTTTTTCTTGGCCTTTGCCTAGGTTTGGATTTAAAACAAAATTTAGCTGAAAGAATAAGCAGATAAATATACCTGATATTACTTTTGAAGATAAGAAAGGGAAAATGTGCCCTCCTAGACATGAAAACACATTATAAAGATACCTTCATTATTAAAGTGATAGAGTATTAGAAATATAAACACCTAAAGCAACCTAATACGGTTTTTAAACATCCTATGTCAAGAAGAGAAAAAATATTGTGTTTACATAAAATCAAATTATCTTTCTGTTTTTCATGATGTATAATTTTACTCACAATGAATTAAAGTTTTTAATATGAAACTAAAAGTATTAATATTTATGTAATCTTTTACATCTGGATATAGTAAATCTTTCTAAGCATAAAATCATTTTATGTAATAGAAAAGACTGGTAGTTTTGACTTCATAAAATATAACAACTCTTCAACATGAAAATCTTCATATATAAAATTAAAAGTGGGAACAATTGTGTTTAAATAATATTACGGACAGAACAAAAGCTCTTCTTATATAAATTGTACTTACAAATCAATGAAAAAATATTAATTAAAAGTGGATGAACCACATTACGCATTAATACTAAAATGAGAAGTAAGCCTATGAAAGGACTGTTGGACTTCGACAATACCAAAAGGGCTAAACATGTGAACAACATACTAATTTTCACTTGCAAAGTTTGTAAGCATTATAGAAAATCTTCTTTATGGTAAGATGACAAAGATAAATGACTCATGGAAGTCTAAATTCATTTTTATTTTCAAATAAGCCATTTGACAATAAGTATTAAAATATTTGAAGAAGTTCATTTTTATTTTTTTTTGGGTCACTAATTCTCTTTCCAGGAATTTTCCACAAGCAACTAATCAGTGATGCAGCTATGGAGTTAATTGCAGTAGTATTTATAACAGTGAAAACATGGAAATCGCTTAAATTTTTGAAGTTTAATAATAAATCAAAAACATTATATTATACTACAAAATATAAGCTTTCAATATTTTAGTTATGTAGTAATAGTGTTAATGATGTTACTGTGTAAAAGTTACACATTATACAGGAGGCTCTATGATAAGGACTTCAATGTAATAGCTTATGTTCTCACAGCCATCTGGGAAGAATAATTTTTCTGTTTTAAGCAAAGTAAGATGAAGCTCAGAGAAGTTAAACTACTTGCTTTTGTTCATACTGTCACCAGAATGGTCAATGATCACAATCTAATATTGTGAAAACAAATATGATACTGTGCTTAATATAGTGTAAACTCCAGAGGAGCAGATGTGTTTATTCGTTGGGGTCTTTACTGCTTGCATCAACTCCTATCCCAGGGCAAAGTAACTCTAACTTCTCAAGGGAGAAACTTGCTTGTTCAGTCTAATAGAGCATGAAGCCTCTGTGAATTCATTGGGGACTGCCAGGTTTTCTGCAGCTTATTTTGGGTCTTGTAATGTGTCCTTCTGGGGATGTAAAATTCCACCCTGATGGTCATTGTTACCTTATTCTCTGGGATATCAAAACTGGTTCAGAATCATAAGGTACCAAGATGTGTAGTAAGAAGGATGTAAAGCTGAAGTATGAAAAGAGTGAATTTTGAAAAGCTAAAATAGATTAGATGATGACAGAGAAAGAAGGAATAATACTCTTTCCAAAGAATGATTAACCTTTTCAGCTTACCAAAAACAGGACATAATTCAGAAGTGAATTTGATCACCATAATTTTCAACTCTGACCATTGATGTTTTAATTATTTTAAAATATAAGAAAGCTATCTGGATGCACTTTAGTTTATTCTTGTCCTGGCCATGACTTATCTGGAAACTTGTCTTTTATGTTTAAACTTTACTTAAATATTTCAACTCTTGAATAGTATATATTTTTGCCCTTATATTTTTGCCCTTATATAAATACTCTCTTTATATATAGCCTAGACAAAAATAGTTCAATGTCCTTATTTTCACCTTTAAAAGTGAAAAACTGGGACAAGGTCATGCTCTCTTAAATCCAAGAAGTGTTTTATTTATACTTGCTTCTCCCCAACCTTTGAATGCTTTATTATAGGAAGGATTACCATATGAATAATTAAAGTTTTAAATGTACAGGGCAGAGATAAGTAAATAGTTACAGGCAAAAACTCATTTTTATTTAAAGTAAAAGCAACTGTGGAGGAGAATTTCAGATGGTACTACTTTCTTAAGAAAGGACAAATACCTTTTTACTTTTCACATTTTAGTGTACTTATTCAAAATGGTGACTAGCCTGGAGATTAACACAAGGACTGCTTTTCCTTTTTTGTTTCAGATCCATTAGTGGAATATCTTGGCACCCTTAGAGCTGCACAGTGTGATTTTCTGGGTTATTATTTCCTTTCTGGCAGTATTTTAATACAAGTACAGAAAATGGAAAAATTATCTGTATAGCCTCCCATTTTATTGCAGAAGCAATGCAGGGATTAATCAATTTGCAGTTAGAAAAAAAATTCCCTAAATTATTAAGCAAACTTTTGAAATTTATTAATTTGCAATTTGCAGAAGGATTTTGGCTGTATTTGTTTTCTGTGTTGCTGAGAGAAAATTGGAACCTTACATGAAAGATGGATTGGCCTCAAGTTCATATTCTTCATGGTAATATTTTTGTAAGTCCTTGTTAAAATCTCCACATTTTGATTCTCCAACATCGACTCTATATGTCACTACTTTTTTTTTTTTTTTCCAGAGTAATCCAAGTCTGGCATGGGTTCCCCTGTCAATAAATTCTAATATTCATAAACTCTAATCTCAGTTCTTTTTCCCCACACTGCCTCTCTCAGGAAGCCTCACCCATCTCTCTGCCTGTCTGAAAATGCCAGTGAGTGATCCATTGTCAGAGAACTTCTACCTTTTACATCTCTAAGTTTCCTTGGAAATCATGTAATAAAACTTAAGATAATGATGCCACCTTTCTTTAAAAAGGTGTGTGTGTGCAAATTGTAGTGTTCCTACTGTTTTTTGTTTTAAGACTGTGATTTTCTTTAATTTACTTAGCAAGGATGGTAAACTGTGCTATTAATGCTTTTAAGTTTATATAAAGAAAGTATGGAATTCGGAGGCACCTGGTTGGTTCAGTCAGGTAAGCATCTGCCTTCGGCTCAGGTCATGATCCCAGGGTCCTGGGATTGAGCCCTGCATTGTGCTCCCTGCTCAATGGGGAGTCTGCTTCTCCCTCTCCTCCCTGCTTATGCTCTCCCTCAGTATCTCTGTCTCTCTTTCTTAAATACATAATTTTTTTAAAAGTATGGAATCCATATGAAGGAAAGAAAAAAGTGTGTGGGTTTTGTTTTGTTTTTGAATTGTGAAATTCCATTCAGAGAGCTGAGTTATAATCTGAATAAAAGACTAAAATTCAATTTGCAGGAGGGGAGAGGGGCAAGATGTAGAAGGAATAGGGGTCGGTCCTCAGCTCACCTGGCCCCACAAACTTACCTAGATAACTTTCAAAACATCCTGAACGCCTACGAATTCGACCTGAGATTTAAAGAGAGAACAACTGGAATGTTACAGAGAGAAAAGTTTTCGCTTCTAACAAGGTAGGAAGGTGGAAAAAAAAATAAATGAAAAAGAATAAAGTGGTGGAAGGGCATCGCGAGTATCCCTGCTAAAAGGGAACAGCGAGAGCCTCTGGGAGAGGAAAGCCCAGCCCTGGAGAAGTAGGAACTTTAAAAATCTGCACCAGATATTTCCCAGATGGAAAAGTGCTTTGCAAGGAAATCCGGCAAAATCCCAGGAGGTGCAGTGAAGCCTCCAGATTCCCGAAGTCACTAGAAGAGGAGGGGCGCCTGGGGGAAGGTGCACTGCAAATGGTCGGATCTTTTTTTTTTTTTTTTTTTTTTTTTTTAATTCAAGTATTGATATATAGCACTGTTAGTTCCAGGTGTATAACATAATGATTCAGAAACACTGACTATATATGTATATGTATATATGAGAAATGACCACAATAGGCGTAGTTAATATCTATTGCCATACAAGTTATACATTTTCTTTTTGTGATCAGAACTTTTAAGATCTATTCTCTTAACAACTTTTAAATATATGCAGTACAGTATTACTATAGTCACTGTGTTACATCCCACGACTTATTTTCTTTTTTTTTGTTTTTTTTTCTTTTCTTTTATTTATTTATTTATTTATTTATTTATTTATTTATTTATTTATTTTTTTATTTTTTTTATTGGTGTTCAATTTACTAACATACAGAATAAACCCCAGTGCCCGTCACACATTTACTCCCACCCCCCGCCCTCCTTCCCTTCCAACACCCCTAGTTCGTTTCCCAGAGTTAGCAGTCTTTACGTTCTGTCTCCCTTTCTGATATTTCTCACACATTTCTTCCCCTTTCCCTTATATTCCCTTTCACTATTATTTATATTCCCCAAATGAATGAGAACATATAATGTTTGTCCTTCTCTGACTGGCTTACTTCACTCAGCATAATACCCTCCAGTTCCATCCACGTTGAAGCAAATGGTGGGTATTTGTCATTTCTAATAGCTGAGTAATATTCCATTGTATACATAAACCACATCTTCTCTATCCATTCATCTTTCGTTGGACACCGAGGCTCCTTCCACTGTTTGGCTATCGTGGCCATTGCTGCTAGAAACATCGGGGTGCAGGTGTCCCGGCGTTTCACTGCATCTGTATCTTTGGGGTAAATCCCCAGCAGTGCAATTGCTGGGTCGTAGGGCAGGTCTATTTTTAACTCTTTGAGGAACCTCCACACAGTTTTCCAGAGTGGCTGCACCAGTTCACATTCCCACCAACAGTGTATGAGGGTTCCCTTTTCTCCACATCCTCTCCAACATTTGTTGTTTCCTGCCTTGTTAATTTTCCCCATTCTCACTGGTGTGAGGTGGTATCTCATTGTGGTTTTGATTTGTATTTCCCTGATGGCAAGTGATGCAGAGCATTTTTTCATGTGCATGTTGGCCATGTCTATGTCTTCCTCTGTGAGGTTTCTGTTCATGTCTTTTGCCCATTTCATGATTGGATTGTTTGTTTCTTTGGTGTTGAGTTTAAGAAGTTCTTTATAGATCTTGGAAACTAGCCCTTTATCTGATATGTCATTTGCAAATATCTTCTCCCATTCTGTAGGTTGTCTTTGAGTTTTGTTGACTGTATCCTTTGCTGTGCAAAAGCTTCTTATCTTGATGAAGTCCCAATAGTTCATTTTTGCTTTTGTTTCTTTTGCCTTCGTGGATGTATCTTGTAAGAAGTTACTATGGCCGAGTTCAAAAAGGGTGTTGCCTGTGTTCTTCTCTAGGATTTTGATGGAATCTTGTCTCACATTTAGATCTTTCATCCATTTTGAGTTTATCTTTGTGTATGGTGAAAGAGAGTGGTCTAGTTTCATTCTTCTGCATGTGGATGTCCAATTTTCCCAGCACCATTTATTGAAGAGACTGTCTTTCTTCCAATGGATAGTCTTTCCTCCTTTATAGAATATTAGTTGCCCATAAAGTTCAGGGTACACTTCTGGATTCTCTATTCTGTTCCATTGATCTATGTGTCTGTTTTTGTGCCAGTACCACACTGTCTTCATGACCCAGCTTTGTAGTACAACCTGAAATCTGGCGTTGTGATGCCCCCAGATATGGTTTTCTTTTTTAAAATTCCCCTGGCTATTCGGGGTCTTTTCTGATTCCACACAAATCTTAAAATAATTTGTTCTAACTCTCTGAAGAAAGCCCATGGTATTTTGATAGGGATTGCATTAAACGTGTATATTGCCCTGGGTAACATTGACATTTTCACAATATTAATTCTTCCAATCCATGAGCATGGAATATTTTTCCATCTCTTTGTGTCTTCCTCAATTTCTTTCAGAAGTGTTCTATAGTTTTGAGGGTATAGATCCTTTACATCTTTGGTTAGGTTTATTCCTAGGTATCTTATGCTTTTGGGTGCAATTGTAAATGGGATTGACTCCTTAATTTCTCTTTTTTCAGTCTCATTGTTAGTGTATAGAAATGCCACTGACTTCTGGGCATTGATTTTGTATCCTGCCACGCTACCGAATTGCTGTATGAGTTCTCACAATCTTGGGGTGGAGACTTTTGGGTTTTCTATGTAGAGTATCATGTCATCGGCGAAGAGGGAGAGTTTGACTTCTTCTTTGCCAATTTGAATGCCTTTAATGTCTTTTTGTTGTCTGATTGCTGAGGCTAGGACTTCCAGTACTATGTTGAACAGCAGTGGTGAGAGTGGACATCCCTGTCTTGTTCCTGATCTTAGGGGAAAGGCTCCCAGTGCTTCCCCATTGAGAGTGATATTTGCTGTGGGCTTTTCATAGATGGCTTTTAAGATGTCGAGGAATGTTCCCTCTATCCCTACACTCTGAAGAGTTTTGATCAGGAATGGATGCTGTATTTTGTCAAATGCTTTCTCTGCATCCAATGAGAGGATCATATGGTTCTTGGTTTTTCTCTTGCTGATATGATGAATCACATTGATTGTTTTACGGGTGTTGAACCAGCCTTGTGTCCCAGGGATAAATCCTACTTGGTCATGGTGAATAATTTTTTTAATGTACTGTTGGATCCTATTGGCCAGTATCTTGTTGAGAATTTTTGCATCCATGTTCATCAGGGATATTGGTCTGTAATTCTCCTTTTTGGTGGGGTCTTTCTCTGGTTTTGGAATTAAGGTGATGCTGGCCTCATAGAACGAATTTGGAAGTACTCCATCTCTTTCTATCTTTCCAAACAGCTTTAGGAGAATAGGTATGATTTCTTCTTTAAACGTTTGATAAAATTCCCCTGGGAAGCCATCTGGCCCTGGACTCTTGTGTCTTGGGAGGTTTTTGATGACTGCTTCAATTTCCTCCCTGGTTATTGGCCTGTTGAGGTTTTCTATTTCTTCCTGTTCCAGTTTTGGTAGTTTGTGGCTTTCCAGGAATGCGTCCATTTCTTCTAGATTGCCTAATTTATTGGCGTATAGCTGTTCATAATATGTTTTTAAAATCGTTTGTATTTCCTTGGTGTTGGTAGTGATCTCTCCTTTCTCATTCATGATTTTATTAATTTGAGTCTTCTCTCTCTTCTTTTTAATAAGGCTGGCTAATGGTTTATCTATCTTATTAATTCTTTCAAAGAACCAACTCCTGGTTCTGTTGATCTGTTCCACAGTTCTTCTGGTCTCGATTTCGTTGAGTTCTGCTCGAATCTTTATTAACTCCCTTCTTCTCTTGGGTGTAGGATCTATTTGCTGTTTTTTCTCTAGCTCCTTTATGTGTAAGGTTAGCTTTTGTATTTGAGTTCTTTCCAGTTTTTGAATGGATGCTTGTATTGCGATGTATTTCCCCCTTAGGACTGCTTTTGCTGCATCCCAAAGATTTTGAATGGTTGTATCTTCATTCTCATTAGTTTCCATGAATCTTTTTAATTCTTCCTTAATTTCCTGGTTGACCCTTTTATCTTTTAGCAGGATGGTCCTTAACCTCCACGTGTTTGAGGTCCTTCCAAACTTCTTGTTGTGATTTAGTTCTAATTTCAAGGCATTATGGTCTGAGAATATGCAGGGGACAATCCCAATCTTTTGGTATCGGTTCAGACCCGATTTGTGACCCAATATGTGGTCTATTCTGGAGAAAGTTCCATGTGCGCTTGAGAAGAATGTGTATTCAGTTGAGTTTGGATGTAAAGTTCTGTAGATATCTGTGAAATCCATCTGGTCCAGTGTATCATTTAAAGCTCTCGTTTCTTTGGAGATGTTGTGCTTAGAAGACCTATCGAGTATAGAAAGAGCTAGATTGAAGTCACCAAGTATAAGTGTATTATTATCTAAGTATTTCTTCACTTTGCTTAATAATTGATATATTTGGCAGCTCCCACATTCGGGGCATATATATTGAGGATTGTTAAGTCCTCTTGTTGAATAGATCCTTTAAGTATGATATAGTGTCCCTCTTCATCTCTCACTACAGTCTTTGGGGTAAATTTTAGTTTATCTGATATAAGGATGGCTACCCCTGCTTTCTTTTGAGGACCATTCGAATGGTAAATGGTTCTCCAACCTTTTATTTTCAGGCTGTAGGTGTCCTTCTGTCTAAAATGAGTCTCTTGTAGACAGCAAATAGATGGGTCCTGCTTTTTTATCCAGTCTGAAACCCTGCGCCTTTTGATGGGGTCATTAAGCCCGTTCACATTCAGAGTTACTATTGAGAGATATGAGTTTAGTGTCATCATGATATCTATTCAGTCTTTGTTTTTGTGGACTGTTCCACTGAACTTCTTCTTAAAGGGGAATTTTAAGAGGCCCCCTTAAGATTTCTTGCAGAGCTGGTTTGGAGGTCACATATTCTTTTAGTTGCTGCCTGTCTTGGAAGCTCTTTATCTCTCCTTCCATTTTGAATGAGAGCCTTGCTGGATAAAGTATCCTTGGTTGCATGTTCTTCTCATTTAGGACCCTGAATATATCCTGCCAGCCCTTTCTGGCCTGCCAGGTCTCTGTGGAGAGGTCTGCTGTTACCCTAATACTCCTCCCCATAAAAGTGGGATTTCTTGTCTCTTGCTGCTTTAAGGATCTTCTCTTTATCTTTGGAATTTGCAAGCTTCACTATTAAGTGTCGAGGTGTTGAACGGTTTTTATTGATTTTAGGGGGGGATCTCTCTATTTCCTGGATCTGAATGCCTGTTTCCCTTCCCAGATTAGGAAAGTTTTCAGCTAGAATTTGTTCAAATACATATTCTGGCCCTCTGTCCCTTTCGGCGCCCTCGGGAACCCCAATTAAACGTAGGTTTTTCTTTCTCAGGCTGTCGTTTATTTCCCTTAATATATCCTCATGGTCTTTTAATTGTTTGTCTCTTTTTTCCTCAGTTTCCCTCTTTGCTATCAACTTGTCTTCTAGGTCACTCACTCGTTCTTCCACCTCATTAACCCTCGTCGTTAGGACTTCTAGTTTGGATTGCATCTCATTCAATTGATTTTTAATTTCTGCCTGATTAGCTCTAAATTCTGCAGTCATGAAGTCTCTTGAGTCCTTTATACTTTTTTCTAGAGCCACCAGTAGCTGTATAATAGTGCTTCTGAATTGGCTTTCTGACATTGAATTGTAATCCAGATTTTGTAACTCTGTGGGAGAGAGGACTGTTTCTGATTCTTTCTTTTGAGGTGAGGTTTTCCTTCTAGTCATTTTGCTCAGTGCAGAGTGGCCAAAAGCAAGTTGTATTGGGAAAAAGAGAAAAAGAGAGGAGAGAAAGAAGGAAAGAAAAGAGAAAGAGAAAAAAAAGGGAAGAAAAAAAACGAAAAAAAAAAAAAAAAGAAAGGAGAAAAAAAAAAAGGGGGTGGGGGAAGGAAACAAATCAAAAAGCAAAACAAAACAAAACAAAAAAAAGAACCACCGGGGAGTATCTTCTGATTCTGTGTACTTTAAGTCCCTTGGCTTCTCCTGGAAGTTGTCAGTCTAGCTGGTGTTCTGGGGGAGGGGCCTGTTGTGCTGATTTTCAGGTGTTAGCAGTTGGGGGAGCTGCTGTGCCCCTGCCTGGTGCAGGGCTCGGTGGGGGTTGTTTACCCCGTGAGGCCGCAGGAGGAACAGCCCCAGTGGCGGGGCAGCTCTGGAAACCTGGATTCAGCTCCGGCAGGAACTCCGTCTGCAGGGTCTGGAGGCTCCGGGGCGGGGCCGCTGCTCTGCTCAGCTGGGGCAGGAGCGTCCTCGCTGTCCTGGGCCCTCCCGGCCTCTGCCTGTCCCGGGGGGAAGGCGGGATCCTGGGCTGTGTCCCAGCGCCCTGTGCTCCGGAGCCTGCGCTGGTGGATTCGCGCTCCTGGGCCGTGCAACCCCGTCCGCGGAGCCGCTGCCCGAGCCCCTCCGAGCTGCTCCTGGAACCGCGCAGCCCCCTCCGCACGGAGCCTCTTCCTCTGCCCGAGCCCCTCCAAGCTGCTCCGGTCCCGCCGGGTCCCGCCGTGCGCGCTGCAGCCCTTAGGGAGCTCGGCGCACTCTCCTGGGCGCGCAGTTGCTGTTACTGTCCCCGGGAGCCCGAGGGCATCCCCGCCCTCCTGGGTCCTGCTCCACCTCCCTGCGAGCCCCTTTCCCCCGGGAAGGTCGGTGCAGCTCCTGCGTCTCCGGGACGGGGCTCTCCTGTCCTGGGGACACTCGCCCCGGCCTCAGCCCGGCTCCTCGCGGGCCCCTCCCCCTTGGAGGCCTTTGTTTCTTTATTTCTTTTTCCCCGTCTTCCTACCTTGATAGAAGCGCGAACTCTTCTCACTGTTGCATTCCAGCTGGTCTCTCTTTAATTCTCAGGCCGAATTCATAGATTTTCAGGATGATTGGAAGGTTTTCTAGGTAATTTGGTGGAGACAGGTGATTTGGGGACCCTACTCTTCCGCCATCTTGCTCCTCCCCCCCCCCCCCCCAAATGGTCGGATCTTGGTGCAGGGCTGGAGCTGTAGCCCTCGGGGGATTTTGGGAGAAGCCAGTGGGTTAGGCCCAGGGCTCCAGGTGGAGGTGGCTGTGCCTGGTTCCCTGTAGGAGAGGCGGCCCCGGAGCGCAGATCCAGCGCCACAGGGCCCCGGATCCCAGGGCATTGAGGGGACACAGCCCACAATCCTGCACTCGCCGTAGGACAGGCAGAAGCAGGGAGAGCACAGGACAGACAGCAAGGACTCTCCTGTGGCTGGGCTCCCCTAAGCTGTGCAGATCAGCGCACCTGCGGGAGCACCTAGGCCAGTGTGGACTGGGAGCTGACTCCAGGGCTGGAGAGCTGGCCGAGGCCAGTGGTGTCGTTCCTCCTGGCGTCACCCTGTGCCTGGGAGGGACGGGGCCGCCAGGGAACAGTGGCCTCAACGGATAAACAGGTTAAACAACCTTCACTGACCCCTGCACCAGGCAGGGGACTGAGCAGCTCCCCCAAGTGCACACACCTGAGAATCAGCACAGCAGGCCCCTCCTCCAGAAGACCAGCTGGAATGACAGGGGAGAGCAAACTCTTGACTGAGTAGCACTGGAAAGCTCCAGAATGGAGGGGAAAAATTGTGGGAAAATAGTATAGAGAATTATAAGGTTCCCCCTCTTTTTTCCTTTGTCCATTACAATTCAATTTTATATCAGACTAAAAATTTCCAATATTTTTCTCTTTTCCCACCTTAACTATAATATTTTACCAGCTCTTCATTTTTAAGTTTTTTCCTTTTTGACTTTCATATTTCTACAGTTATATGTCTTAGATATATTTTTCACTTCTGGATTCCCGTCAACGTATTCAGATTAATTTGGGGAGATATACAAGATGTGGGTTTTTGTTTTGTGTTTTTGTTTTCTCTGCCTCGTTTTGTTCTACAATGGCAGAAGTTAATACCTTCTAAAACATGATCAACATACACCCAGAACCAAGTGTAATACTGTGCTGGTTCATTCCATGAGATTATATTCTTCATTGCCATTCTTCCCCCAATTTTATCTTGTTTATGTTTTGGTGGTCAATATGGGGCTTTCTATAACTATTGCTGGTTTACATAAATTTGAGATTGAGCATCTTCTAACATACAGAACAAAATACATTCAGAACCAAGAAGATAACCTTCTAGGACTCCTCAGGTAGACTACATTCTCTCTCCACTACCACTTCTTCACCACCACCATCCCCCAGCGCCCCCCCCCTTTTTTCTTTTTTCTCTTTTTCCACTTTTATTTATTTCTTTTTCTTTTTTCTTCTTCTTTGGGGTTTTTGGCCTTTTACTTTTTACTACTTTGTTTTAAAATTTGTTTTTCACTATAGTGGTCCTTTTGTTTTATTATCTGATCTTCTTTTTAATTTTCTGGACTCTGACCTATTAAATCATGTAGAGTGGATTTTACTTAGGTCATGGTTGATATTTTTGACTCAACCCACTCATACAGCTACTCCGTACAAACAAAATGACTAGAAGGAAAAATTCACCACAATAGAAAGAACTGGAAACAGTACTCTCAGCCACAGACTTACAGAATATGGATTTCAATTCGATGTCAGAAAGCTAATTCAGAAGCACAATTATAAAGCTACTGGTGGCTCTGGAAAAAAGCATAAAGAACTCTAGAGACTTCGTTACTGCAATATTGAGATCTAATCAGGCTGAAATAAAAAATCAATCATATGAGATGCAATCCAAACTGGATGTCCTAACTGCTATGGTTAATGAGGTGGAAGAAAGAGTGATTGACAGAAGACAAATTGATGGTAAGGAAGGAAGCTGAGGAAAAAAGAGAAAAACAATTACGAGACCATGAGGAAAGCCTTAGGGAAATAAATGATAGCCTGAGAAGGAAGAATTTACATAAAATTGGGGTTCCAGAAGAGGCCAAGAGGGAGAGAGGACCACAAAGTATATTTGAACAAATCATAGATGAGAACTTCCCTAATTTGGGGAGGGAAAAAGGCATTCAGATCCAAGATATAGGTCCCCCACAAAAATAAGCAAAAACCGCTCAACACCTCAACATTTAATAGTGAAACTTGCAAATTCCAAAGATAAAGAGGAAAATGAGACAAGAGAGTCTTAACTTATATGGGGATAAATATTAGGTTAACAGCAGACCTCTCCACAGAGACCTGGCAGGCCAGAAAGGGCTGGCAGGATATATTCAGGGTCCTAAATGAGAAGAACACGCAGCCAAGAATACTCCATCCAGCAAGGCTCTCATTCAGAGAGATAAAGAGCTTCCAAGATAAGCAGGGACTGAATAGGTATTATGATACTAAATTCATATCTTTCAATAGTTATTTTGAATGTGAATGGGCTAAATGATCTCATCAAAAGACGCAGGGTTTCAGACTGGATAAAAAAACCAAGACCCATCCATTTGCTGTCTACAAGAGACTCATTTTAGACCTAAGGACACCTCTAGCCTGAAAATGAAAGGGTGGAGAACCATTTACCATTCTAATGGTTCTCAAAAGAAAGCTGGGGTAGCAATCCTCATATCAGATAAATTCAAGTTTATCCCAAAGACTGTGGTATGAGATGAAGAGGAACACTATATCATACTTAAAGGATCCATCCAACAAGAAGAATTAAAAATGATGAATATTTATGCCCCTAATGTGGGAGCTGCCAAGTATATCAATCAATTAATAACCAAAGTAAAGACATACTTAGATAATAAAACACTAATACTGGGAGACTTAAACATGGTAGTTTCTGCAAATTACATATCTTCTAAGCAGAACATCATCAATGAAGCAATGGCCTTAAATGATACACTGGACCAGATGGATTTCACAGATATTTACAGAACTTTACATCCAAACGCAACTGAATACACAATCTTCTCAAGTGCACATAGGAACTTTCTCCAGAATAGACCACATACTGTGTTACAAATCAAGTCTCAACTGATACCAAAAGATGGGTATTGTCCCCTACATATTTTCAGACTACAATGCTTTGAAACTAGAACTCAATCACAAGAAGAAATTTGGAAGAAATTCAAACACACGAAGATTAAAGAGCATCCAACTAAAAGATGAATGGGTCAACCAAGAGATTAGAGAAATTAAAAAGATTCATGGAAACTAATTAAAATGAAGATATGGGGATCCCTGGGTGGCTCAGCAGTTTAGTGCCTGCCTTTGGCCCAGAGCGTGATCCTGGAGTCCGGGGATTAAGTCCCACATCAGGCTCCCTTCATGGAGCCTGCTTCTCCCTCTGCCTGTGTCTCTGCCTCTCTCTCTCTCTCTCTCTCATAAATAAATAAAATCTCTTAAAAAAAGAAAATGAAGATATGACTGTTCAAAATCTTTCGGATACAGCCAAAGCAGTCCTGAGAGGAAAATACATCTCAGTACAATCCTCCCTCAAAAAATTGAAAAAAACTCAAATATGAAAGCTAACCTCACACCTAAAGGAACTGGAGAAAGAACAACAAATAAAATCTACACTAAGCAGAGAAAGGGAAATAATAAAGATCCGAGCAGAACTTAATGAAATAGAGACCAGAAGAACTGTAGAATAGATCAACAAAACCAGGAGTTGGTTCTTTGAAAGAATTAATAAGATAGATAACCCCTACCCATCCTTATTAAAAAGAAAAAAGACTCAAATTAATAAAATGACGAATGAAAGAGGAAAGATCACAACTAATACCAAGGAAATACAAACGATTTAAAAAACATATTATGAACAGGTATATGCCAACAAATTAGGCAATCTGGAAGAAATGGATGCTTTTCTGGAAAACCACAAATTACCAAAACTGGAACAGGAAGAAATAGAAAACCTGAGCAGGCCAATAACCAGGGAGGAAACTGAGCAGTCATCAGAAACTTCCCAAGACACAAAAGTCCAGGGCCAGATGGCTTCCCAGGAGGATTCTATCAAACATTTAATGAAGAAATAATACATATTCTACTAAAGCTGTTTTGAAGGATAGAAAGGAAAGGAATACTTCCAAACTCATTTTATGAGGCCAGCATTACCTTGATTCCAAAACCAGACAAAGACCCCACAAAAAAGGAGAATTATAGACCAATATCCCTGATGAACATGAATGCAAAAATTCTCTACAAGATACTAGCCAATAGGATCCAACAGTATATTAAGAAGATTATTCACCATGACCAAGTGGAATTTATCCCTGGGATGCAAGGGTGGTTCAACACTTATAAAACACCAATGTGATAGATCACATCAATAAGAGAAAAAACAAGAACCATATGATCCTCTCAATAGATGCAGAAGAAGCATTTGACAAAATATAGCATCCATTCCTGATCAAAACTCTTCAGAGTGTAGGGATAGAGGGAACATTCCTCAGCATCTTAATAGCCATCTATGAAAAACCATTGATAATATCATTATCAATGTAGAAAAACAGAGCCTTTCCTCTAAGATCAGGGAAACGACAGGGATGTCTACTCTCACCATTGTTATTCAACATAGTACTGGAAGTCCTAGCCTCCTCAGTCAGACAACAAAAAGAAGTAAACAGCATTCAAATTGGCAAAGAACAAGTCAAACCCTACCTCTTCACAGATGAAATGATACTATATAGAAAACCCAAAAGACTCCACTCCAAGATTACTAGAATTCATACAGCAATTCAGCAATGTGTCAGGATACTAATTTTGTATCAGTGGCATTTCTATACACTAACAATGAGACTGAAGAAAGAGAAATTAAGGAGCCAATCCCATTTATAATTACACCCCAAACCATAAGATACCTAGGAAAAAACAAAACCAAAGAGGTAAAGGATCTATACTCTAAAAACTACAGAACACTTTTGAAAGTAATTGAGGAAGACCCAAAGATATTGAAAAATATTCCATGCTCATGGATTGGAAGAATAAATATTGTGAAAATGTCTATGGTACCCAGGGCAATTTACACATTTAATGCAATCCCTATCAACATACCATGGACTTTCTTCAGAGAGTTGGAACAAATAATCTTAAGATTTGTATGGAACCAGAAAAGACCCCGAATAGCCAGGGGAATATTGAAAAAGAAAACCAATGCCAGGGGCATCACAATGCCAGATTTCAAGCTGTACTACAAAGTGGTAATCATCAAGATAGTGTGGTACTGACACAAAAACAGACATATAGATCAGTGGAACAGAATAGAGAACCCAGAAATGGACCCTCAACTCCATGATCAACTAATATTTAACAAAGCAGGAAAGACTATCCACTGGAAAAAGGACAGTCCCAATAAATGGTGCTGGGAAAATTGGACAGCCAGGCATAGAAGAGAAGACCATTCTCTTACACCAGACACAAAGATAAACTCAAAATGGATGAAAGGTCTAAATGTGAGACAAGAATCCATCAAAATCCTAGAGAAGAACACAGGCAACAACCTTTTTGATCTTGGCCATAGTAACTTCTTGCAAGATACATCTATGAAGGCAAAGGAAACTAAAGCAAAAATGAACTATTGAGACTTAATTAGGATAAAACACTTCCACACAGCAAAAGAAACTGTCAACAAAACTAAAAGACAACCTACAGAATGGGAGAAGATGTTTGCAAATGACATATCAGATAAAGAGCTAGTATCCAAGATCTATAAAGAACTTATTAAATGCAACAGCAAACAAACAATCCAATCATGAAATGGGCAGAAGACATGAACAGAAATTTCGCCAAAGAAGACATACACATGGCCAACAAGCACGTGAGAAAATTCTCTGTATCACTTGCCATCAGGGAAATACAAATCAAAACCACTATGAGATGCCACTTCATGCCAGTGAGAATGGTGAAAATAACAAGACAGGAAATAAATGTTGGAAAGCATGTGGAGAAGGGGGAATCATCTTTCACTGTTGGTGGGAATGTGAACTGGTGCAGCTACACTGGAAAACAGTGTGAAGGTTCCTCAAAGAGTTAAAAACAGAACTACCCTATGACCCAGCAATTGCACTACTGGGTATTTACCTGAAAGACCCAGATGTAGTGAAACTCCGGGACACCTGCACCCCAATGTTTATAGCAGCAATGTCCACAATAACCAAACTGTGGAAGAAGCTGTGATGTCCTTCGACAGATGAATGGGTAAAGAAGATGTGGCATGTATATATATACAATTATCAGATATTACTCAGCCATTAGGACTAATATCCACCATTCGCTTCGACATGGATGGAACTAGAACGTATTATGCTGAGTGAAATAAGTCAGTTGGAGAAGGCAATCATCATATTTTTCACTCATACAGGGAACATAAGAAATAGTGAAAGGGATTATAAAGGAAAGAAGGGAAAATGAGTGGGAAAAAATTAGAGAAGGTGTCAAAACATGAGACACTTGTAACTCTGGGAAATGAATAAAGGGTAGTGGAAGGGGAGGCGGGTGAGGGGTTGGGGCGACTGGGTGACAGGCCTTGAGGAGGGCACTTGATGTGATGAACACTGGGTGTTATACTATATGTTGGCAAATTGAACTTCAATTAAAAGAATAAAATAAAATTCAATTTGCAGTAAATCTTTTCTAAAATAATAATTATATATTTTTCTTCTGTAAGGTTTTATTTAAATTCCAGTTAATTTACAATGTAATATTAATTTCAGGTATAGGATTTAGTGATTAAACACTTCCATATAACACCCAGATGCTCATCACAGTAAGTGTGCTCCTTAATCGCCATTACTTACTTCTCCTATCTTTCCACCAACCTCCCCTCTGGTAACCATCAATTTATTTTTTATAGTTAATGGTCTATTTCTTGTTTTGCCTCTTTTTCCCCCCTTATGATCATTTGTTTTATTTCTTAAATTCCACATATGAGTGAAATAATATGATATTTGTCTTTCTCTGATTTACTCCAATTAGCATAATACTCTCTAGCTCTATCCACATTGTTGCAAGTGGCAGGACTTCATTCCTTTCTTATGGCTGAATAATATTCTGTTGTGTCTTTGTGTGTGTGTGTGTGTATGTGTGTATACACATAATAGCCAAATTATGGAAATAGCCCAGAATTTCCATCAACTGTTTCCATAATTTTGCTATTGTAGATAATGCTGCTGTAAACCTTGGGGTGCATGTGTCCCTTTGAATTAGTGTTTTTGTGTTCTTTGGGTAAATACCTAGTAGTGCAATCAGTCACTGGATCATAGGGTAGTTCTATTTTTAACTTTTTGAGCAACCTCCATACTATTTTCCATATTGGCTGCACCACGTTGTATTTCCACCAGCAGTGCAGGAGGGTTCCCTATTCTCCACATCCTCACCAACACCTGTTCCCTGTGTTGTTGATTTTAGCTCTTCTGACAGTTGTGAACTGACATCCTGTTGTTTTTGCTTTGTTTTGCTTTTAAATATTTTATTTATTTATTCATGAGAGACACACAGAGAGAGGCAGAGACCTAGGCAGAGGGTGAAGCAGGCTGCTTGTAGGGAGCTGGATGTGGGACTTGATCCCTGGACCTGGGATCAGCCCAGAGCTGAAGGCAGATGCTAAACTGCTGAGCCACCCAGGTGTCCTGGCATCCCATTGTTGTTTTGATTTGTATTTCCCTGATGATGAGTGATGTTGAATGTCTCTTCATGTGTCTCTTAGTCATCTGTATGTCTTTGGAAAATGTCTGTCCATGTCTTCAGGTATGTCCTTTGCAAATATCTTCTCCCATTAATAAGTTGTCTTTTAGTCTTATTGTTTCCTTCACTGTGCAGAAGTTTTTTATTTTAAAGAAATCCAAATAATTTATTTTTGCTTTTGTTTTCATTGCCTCAGGCAACATATCTAATAAGTTGCTTTGGCCAATGTCAGAGAGGTTACTGCCTGTGTTGTCTTCCAGGATTTGTATGGTTTCATGTCTCACTTTTAAGTCTTTAATCCATTTTGAATTTATTTTTGTGTATAGTGTAAGAAAGTGGTAAAATAATTATTATTTTGATGTTTTTTGACATGTAAATGTAGATATTTTTTGTGTTTTAAATAATTTGCAATCTTTTTGAAGTTGCAGTAACTTAAGATCACCAGAGCTCTTTAATTACTATTTCAGTGCTTTAAATTGTGGTACTTCTTGCTCTATTCTTCTTAACTAAAAGTAAATGGAACTTTCAAGAGGCCTAAAATATAGCACAGAATTTGATTATACATTGAAAAAAATATGATTCAACTAGTTAAAAATTAAAGATAATTTAAATTTTATTTGACTTTAAAATACTTTGGTTTTATGATTTTCCCCTTAGCAACATATTCTGAGTTTGATGTTATTAACCTTCCCTGCAAATAAGCACTTTACTTTTTTTGCATATACATCTTATGTACTTGCCCTAAAACTTGTCTAGTTTAAATTATCTTAAGAAAACAATTTTTTTTTAATAAGCATAGAGAATAAATTCTGGACATGTTGATAACATGCTTTAAAGAAAGAAACAGATACCTTACGTCATACCTCTTGGTCAACACACACACACACACACACACACACACACACACACCGTATTCCACAAGAAGGTAAAGAGTCTACCCCAATGCATTTGTCACAGTTTCCCCAAAATACCACATATGTTACATCTGTGTGGTTGGCACATGCACACAGATACATACAGACAACACACACATACATAATATTTGTAAATTTTCCAAATAATCATATCTTTCCCATACCTTCAATTTTAATCTACTGATGGATGGCTTTTAACCATTGCAGTCATGAAGGTGGCCAAAATCTATATCTGTATTCCAGTTTTGCTCCTAAACTTTAATTCTTTGATCAAAAACTATTACCTACTTTATTAAATTTAATGTCTTCATTGTGGCACTGAAGGCTTTTTGCATTATGACCTCAGTCTGTCATTAACAGAATTATCTTCTTTCTTTTCTTTCTTCTGCTCATTTGAGTTAAACTGACTTTTCTTGAAACATACTTCCCACCTAGAAGGACTTTTCTCAGGTAGTTACTGTGATTTTTATTTACTTCTCTGTTCCATGCTCCAGGGTTCAACTCCCATGCTCAGAAGCCTTGGATCTATCCCAAAGTATAAACCCTAAACTCTAGAGGAATAAAAGAGGTTCATTTCCTTTATAAGGCTATCAAAGTCAATCTCTTCCATGGAGCCATCAATGAGATATGGTTCTTAGCCCCCTGGAGCTCTAATGCTCACTTATATAGAACCTCTGTAAACACTTCAAAGAGCTTTGTAGTCATTTTTAGAGTAGCATTTTCCCTTATCAAAGTGAAGATGCCTTGATGATGGCCAGTTCTTCTAAAATATAATGTCTGTTATTTAGCTCATTATCTTTATGTGTACATCTCTGCCTCTCTATTTCTAAAAATTTAGTAGGCCTAGTCTAGAATGCTGAATTCCATTCTTCCCTCATACCCACAACCACAAGATAAGGGATAAATCCCTTATCTCTGTCTGAATTATTTCAGACTCATTCAACTTACATTGCAGCTATATAAAAGATACGTACATGCAAAGGATTTCTCTTCAGTTAAGCTGCTGACACCTCACCATGCTAGAGCAGCAGCTTCCTGATCTGCCCCAATATCAGGCCCTTGTCTTTCTCCATCCGTATGGACAGTCTGCTTCTTACTTGGTTCTGAAGGTAGTGTTTTAATGGAAGTGTAGTTTCCTCTCCATTTTCTTAGAAATATTAATGAACAGACAAAAGAAAAGATGTGAATATAGACCAACCTTGGTAAAAAGAGTAACAACTTAATAATATGCCATTCTCCTGGAGGGACTTTTACAAATAGAGTGTGCTCCATGTGCTAAACAAGAACAACAGGTACAGAAGAAAGAGAACATTGTTTTTTAACCACAAGGAGAAAATTTTACCCCACTTGATATCCATAGATCAGAGATTTAGAAGTGTCACTTGCCCCAAAACTGAAAAAGATTTATCTGTGCCACCCTTATCAAATTTATAAACATGAGAATTGCTTATGGTAAATGTAACACCAAAGGCACATTCTATGAAAGAAATAATTGTTAAGCTGTACTTCTTTAAAATTGAAAATTTTCAAAAAAATAAAATAAAATTGAAAATTTTCATTCTGCAAAAGACTGCCAAAAGAATGAGAAGACAAGGCACAGACTGAGAGAATATATTTGCAAAAACATATCTGATCAAGGACCGTTAACCAAAACATACAAAGAACTCTTAAAACTCAACAATAAAAACACAAATAATTCAATTAAAATGGACCAAAGACCTTAACAGACATCTTCCCAAAGAAGATATATAGATGGCAGATAAGCATATGAAAAGAAGCTCCACATAATATGTCACCAGGGAAATGCAAATTAAAACAATGATACACTTTTTAGAATGGACAGAATCCTGAACACTAACATTGAATACTAACAAGCCTGTGGAACAACAAGGACACTGATTCATTGTTGGTGGGAATGTTAAATGGTACAGTCACTTTGCAAGATAGTTAGGCAGTTTCTTATAGAACTACACATTCTCATATGATTTGATCCAGCACCTGTACTCCTCAGTATCTACTCAAAGGATCTGAAAACTCATTTCCTCACAAAAATTTGCACAAGGATGTTTATAGCAGATTTATTCATGATTGCCAAACCTTGGAAGCAACCAAAATATCCTTTAGTAAGTGAATGGGTAAATAAATAATCTGTAGTACATCCAGATAATGGAATATTGTTCAGCATTAAAAAGAAATGAGCTATTAAGCCATGAAATGACAGGGAGAACCTTTAAATGCATATTACTAAAGTGAAAGAAGCCAGTCTCTAAAGGCTGCACTGTGTGTATTTCCAACTATATGACAGTCTGAAAAAAGGCAAGACTGGCGAAGTAGAAAGAACAGAGTTTGGAGTGGGGCATGGAGGGATGAATAGGCAGGCATAACACAGGATTTTCTGGTCAGTGAAAAAAATCTGTATGATATATATCATCATACATTTGTCTAAACCCTAGAATGTACAACATCAAGAGTGAACCCTAAGGTAAACTGTTGACTTGAGTAATTATGATGTGTCAGTAGATGTTCATTGATTATCACAAATAAACCACTTGGTGGAGAATGTTGATAATGAGGGAGGCCGTGCCTGTGTGGAAGCAGAGGGCATATAGGAAATCCCTGTACCTTCTGCTCAATTTTGCTGTGAATCTAAAATTGCTTTAACAATTTTTTTTTTTAAATTTCCTTAATGAAGTAGCCCAGGGTAACTTATGAAGACCTCCATCTCCATTCTCATCCTTATCACTAAGTAAGAATAACCTGAATTAAGAAGGAGAAAATATGAATGAGTAGTGGGGAACTTTGTCGTCGTTTCCTTGCCCTACTTTTACCAGGGAACAGCTGTAGACTTTTAAAAATATTGGATGGAGAGTGGACAGATTTGACCTCAACTTAGTAAAAGAAATAGCTAACAGCTACAAATCTTTATTTTAATCTTAAAAAAGTCTTTATTTCAATCTTTATGACATAAATGTATTACTAAGCTTGACAACCGGTCCTCTGACAACTGGTGACAGTCAACAAGATGGAGGCTTCATCACTCTGAGGTTAGCAGAATGGTGACATGAAGAAAGCCCAGTGCTGACTGTAATTTGCATATGTCATATAACCAAGAAGTCAGCTCATGTTGTTTTAAGCCACTAATATTTTAAGGTTGGTTGTTACTACATTAAAACCTCATATATTTGGTAAACCAAGAAATTTTACCTACCATATTCATGCAAGGGTGAATGAATTTAAAGAAAAAAAAATCTTTAGAACCTATGATAAATGACTTGAAACAACAAAAAGCATAAGAGTATCTAGGAGCAGATAAATAATAACATAATTTGGGAGAAAATAATTATGTATACATTTAGAAAGTATCTGAATTGTATTTTCAATAAAATCTAATAAACTGCAATTCATGAATAAAGACATTATAAAGAATAAAGTGATAAAAAAGATAAACCTGCCTAAGATGAAAGCTGAGATTAAGAGCTAGATGAGATAGGAAAATATTTGGAGATTAAAATGCAAAAGTGAAACAGAAGTCTTTTTGAATACAATAACAAGCAAAATTAACATTGTAAAAAAAGAAAAATAGTACTGTACTAAGGACTCAATGTTCTTATTATAAAATAAATAAGTAAATGAACTAATGACTTTACTAAAATGGAGAGAACTTAAACTGGATGACTATTGAGGCAGATATTAATTGAAATACAGGGAAACAAAGAGTTAGCAATGATAAATAAAATGCTGGCTGCTTATAAATGAAAAATACTTTTTACATGCTTATGCATGTAAAGAGAGAGAGAATAGGAGATATTCAAAATAGCAATAAGAAAAATATTTTAGCCATAATTATGAAAAATTTTTGAAAAGAGAATAATAGTTATAGTTGGAAATCTCATTATGGTAATCATTGTTCAAGGAAAGATAAATGATCAAAATTGGTTCTAGGAGAAATCATTAGGTGTGATTATATCACTAACCATGAAGGATACTAAACATTTATCAAAGAATTATCTCCATGAGGGCCCCAGCCTCAGATGGATTTAAAGGTTGTTTCAAAATTTCTGTCATATAAAGAGAAAAGTATCCAATACAGTTTACAACGTCCACACAGCATTGAAATTAATAACAGAAAACAAACAAAAAAGAAAGCTGCACATCAATGTCAGCTTAAATATATGTATTCAAGAATGTTAAATAAAATGCAAATGATTTGAATTCAACAGTATATAAATCATTAACAAAAAGGAATTTGATTTTTTAAATATTGTATCTTAAATCACAAAGTATAATGTTATATTCAAAACACATTTCTGATAAAAAGTCATACATAATAGGAAAATGTATTAATTGGGACTTTGAGAAGAAGACAAGAAAGGCCTCCTCTTAGCATTTTTATTGAAAATTATACTGGAAGATCTATGGAGAAAAGAAATAGAAATAGGTGGCAAACTGGAAAGGAGGAAACAAAATTATTGAGGTTTTATGGTTTTCTACATTAAAACCATCAACTTACAACATAAAAAGACAAAATCAAGGTTTGACTTTAATTATAGAAATATGATTTAGTAGGTAAACTGTAAACTGTCCTAGGACAGAAAAGCTAAACATAGTGCATGAACTCTGCTTTAAAAAATCACTTCAAGGAAAAAAAAAAAAAAAATCACTTTAAGGGACACCTGGGTGGCTCAACGATGGAGTGTCTGCCTTCGGCCCAGGGCGTGATCCTGGAGTCCCGGGATCGAGTCCCACATTGGGCTCCTTGCATGGAGCCTGCTTCTCCCTCTGTGTCTCTCATGAATAAATAAATAAAATCTTTTAAAAATAAAAATCACTTCAGATGTATAGACTAGCTGATAAATTAAAGAGAATCCTCATAAGCTGAAAAGGAATGAGTCAAGATAAGTGAAAGCACTGTAAAGCTAATAGCTGTCCTGGTCATACAGGCAGATCCTGTATGTTCTATGGTTAGAAATTTGGCTTTTAATCAGTTATATACACATAGGAGAGAATTTGGCAGGGGATAGAACAAAGAGTTAATTTGCACTGATCATGTTATGTTCTCTTATCAGAATATAATTAATTTAGCAACATTAACAAAAAAGATTAACTATCACCTTTCAAATTTGGAAATTAGAGAATTAAAATTTTACACCTTTTCATAATTAAAACTCTTCTAATTTCATAATGAAAACTCTGTCATAGCTGTCTGACATTTTACTTGTTTCTTAGAGAAATAAGACAAAAATGTATATTATTCCATTTGAAATAAAAAAGATATCAGGTAACTAAGAAATTTAATTAAAAAACTCGAGGCCTTTCTGAAAAAAAACTATTTGGAAAGATATTAGAAAATATATAAATAAGCAAAGAGCTATTTACAAGGATATAGTGTTTAAAATTATAAGGATTTTAATTCTCTCCAAATTAATGTAGAAATTCATTGTAATTCAATTAAAAACCCACCAAACATGTTCTGAGTTGAAAATTTTATTCTGAATATATAGAGAAATAAATGCCATTATATATATTTAGTTTTACTATTGATTGGTAGAAATACAAATTAAAATCATAATATAAAGCTTACAGGAAGCAGAATCAAAAATTGTCAACTGTGGGGACACCTGGGTGGTTCAGTGGTTGAGCCTTTGGCTCAGGGCATGATCCCAGGGTCTGAGATCAGTTTTTTTTTTTTTTTTTTAAGATGTTATTTATTCATGAGAGGCACAGAGAGAGGCAAAGAGAGACAGAGAGAGAGGCAGAAGCAGGC